>NC_052614.1:65035021-65222140 GCF_016545825.1 Eucalyptus grandis
CTTAATAGAATTCGAAATCAACACGACACGTTAGGATTGTAATATCAAACAAAGTGGATTGATTTGAACTGGATGTAACTTCGTTGATTCCGTCAAATAAATTATAAATTATGCGAGATATCATGTACTGACAATTTGAGTGAGCTATATCTATATGTACATCTATCATGCAATGGAATGATGTACTTCTCTCCAAGACTCTCTTTATAATACCATTTGAGTGAGCTCTTGGAACTGAGGTGAAAAAGGAGGGATTGGGTTAAGTTTTAGTACAATAGTTTCTCAAATGTGCTAATTATTTTTCTCATTATGTGATTATACATTGCCGCCTTTTTTATTTTAGGAATATGTAAAGTTATTATCAACCCAGATTAGCAGAGCAAATATTAAAAAAACTATTTGATTCTTGCTCCAGGAAATTGTTATTTTATATAGAGCTAATTTGAAGAAATTTGCCCAAAAAGTCCTAAAACATAGGACGGCTAATTCAATTCTAAAATTTTTAATTTTACTAATTTAGTCTTAAACATTTTAATTGTTCCAATTTAATTCTAAACATTTTAACGATATGTTAATATAATCATTTCGATCAATTTTGGTTAAAAACACTAATGTGACTATCGAATTAGTGTCAATCATCCTTCACATAGCTGGCGTGACGTGAATAATTTTTTATAATTTTTTCTTTCCTTCTTTCTCTAGTCGGCAAGGTCCATCTCATAGCCTTAGGCAAGGCTCACCCCTACCGAATCTGGCTAGGGTCTAGCCTCGCTAGTGGCAAGCAAGGTCGACTAGGCAACGAGGTCTAGCCTCACCCTACCACTAGCGAGGATTAACCTCATCAAATCCAGCGAGGGCCAAACTCACCCTGCCATTAGCAAGGCTCGACCCTCATCAACCATTACCGAGGCACCAACCAGAGGGAAAAGGAAAAAAAAAATGAAAGAAAAAGAAAATTTTTGAAAATATGTAAATTTTTCATGCCAGCGATAGTCGGCCAATATTGGCCGAAAGGATTAAATTAACAAATTGTTAAAAGGCTTATGGCTAAACTAGCAAATCATCAAAATGTTTAGGATTAAATTTGCATAATTGAAATGTGTAGGATTAAATTGCAAAATTAAAAAGTTTAAGATTAAATTGGCTACCATCAATAAGTTTAGGACACTTTGGATAACTTTCCCAATTAATTTGATTTGTGCTCCCAAGGCATTTGTTAATGAGACCAATTTCTTGTTTGAGGGTTATGCTTGTAATTTCGATATTAGAGCGGGTCCGTTTGGTTGTCCGTCCTAATAAATGATGGTAAGACTCAATTAGTGAGGACTAAGGACTCCTTCAAATTACTTACCTATATTTCACTTCTAAAGGCAACATAAGGACAAATAAGACCACTCTCATAAAGGGGAAAGAAGCGGATAAGGTTTCCCAGAAAAGAAATTTCAGCTCACTAAAAATTACATATTCAAATAATCCCTGAATTTTAGCCTAGTATGTAATATGATCCTTGAACTTTTAATTTATTTAATATGATCATTGAGCTGTAACTTAATGTGTAATGTGATCCTTGCACTTTTGATACATTCAATATGGTCACCAAGCTATATGAAAATATTCAATATTGTCCTTTTGTTGATTCAAGATTAGTGACAGTGTTGAACATTTTAATATAGTTCAGGAACTAAAAATATATACCAAAATTTTAGGGACCACATTGAAGATTGGGCTAAAGTTCGAGGACTATATTAAATAAATTAAAATTTTAGGTATCACATTACACATTAAATCAAAATTTAGTGACTATTTGTGCCAATTTTCCAATACATTATGACAGCAAAGGAAAGCCAATTAATGTTCTTGCCCATGTTAGTGGGTGCCAAGATTCGAATACTTAAAAAGACAAAGCATTTCATCTACCGATCTTCTTCGTCCCTGCAATCAACGAAGTCTCCTCATCTGCAAATCCATTATTCTCACCAAGCTCGAATCATACAGGATCCGATCTGCAGCACTTCAGGTTAAGTCCGATCGCTGTTCAGTTTAGGATATTGGACGCACAAATCTTCCTCTAATCAGTGCAATCTCTGCATCATCCCCGCCTCGGCCCTCGTGGTTAGCTGCCTTCAGGTTCCATTTCCGCTTTATTATAGTCCTAGAGAAGCAGCAGAGAAAGCTAATCATCAAGAGAAATCATTATCATGCAAATGTTAATTCCGACCTGGTAAGATCTAAGCTATCGGATGACCAATTATTATGCAATTGAAACCGTCCGTTATTTTCATCCATGATATCAAGGCAAAAGCTGCCTGACCATCTCTCTCTCTCTCTCTTCCAGGAATTTCGATCTCAGGCCCTGAGTCCTGGAGATAGCACAGAGAGAGCCATGGAGATTGCATTAGACAGAGCCAACGAAGCCAAACAGGTCACGCGCAAAAAGGGTGGACTCAAGGCCATTCCCTTCATCATAGGTCACTTCTTGATCACACGATTCTTCGTCATCTGCTCACAAGTCACAAGCAGAGTGCTCTTGTGTTGAACTTAGTCATTTTATAGTTCTCTGAGAATCTTGATAATCTAAGTCTTTAGTTTTGTTCGGTTTATGTGTTCCTGGAGATTGTTTTGATGATCTGACAATAGATAACACAAACTTAATCGTTGATGCAGCAAATGAGATATTGGAGAAAGTTGCTGCGGTCGGGCTACAGCCAAATATGATCCTGTATTTGATTAATAAGTATCAGTTCAATGCCGCTTCAGGTGCGAATGTCCTCTTCTTGTGGTCGGCCATATCAAGCTTCATGCCCGCTCTAGGCGCTTTTCTTTCCGACTCTTACTTGGGTCGGTTCCGCGTCATCGGGTTCGGATCAGTCATCAGCCTTCTTGTAAGCACCAATTCTGTGCGTTCCAAAGCAACGAACTCAGTTTTCACTATACTAGTGTGTGATCATGATGTTCTCCTTATGTTCTCAGTTAATTTGTTTTTATTTCATCAGGGCATGACCCTGTTGTGGTTGACAGCCCTTCTCCGAAATGCCAGGCCTCCGCCGTGCGACCCAAGGAGCAAACCGTGCGATTCCTCAACTTCCGCGCAGCTCCTGCTTCTGTTTTCTTCTTTCGCCCTTTTGTCAATCGGGGCGGGCGGAATCAGATCCTGCGCACTCGCGTTCGGAGCAGATCAGATTGACAATCCCAATAACCCCAAGAACAGGCGGATCTTGCAGACGTTCTTCAACTGGTACTACGCGTCGGTTGGGGTTTCGATCATGATCGCGGTGACTGTCATAGTCGGCATCCAGGATTCGCACGGTTGGGTGATCGGGTTTGGGGTCCCAGCAGGGCTAATGTTTATCTCAGTTGTGAGCTTCTTCTTGGGCTCTTCACTCTATGTCAAAGTGAAGGCAGACAAGAGCCTCTTCGCTGGCCTGGCTCAGACCGCAGTAGCTGCCTGGAAAAAGAGGCACTTGGAGTTGCCCAACGTGAGCCTTGGTGCAATCTATTACCATCACAAGGGCTCCAAAGTTACTGCACCAAGCGAGAAACTGAGGTAAGCGTTTACTCAGAATGTGCTTCTGGATAAGCAGCCGCTCAGCCAAGCATTTTTCTCTTCCTTGTGCATTGGAATCATCATGCAGTCATCTCTAGGGGCATTTTTAGACACGACCTGCTTGCTCAACATGGAGGCAACATATTGTTAAGTGTGGTCGTATCAAGTACGGGATTTTGATCCGTTTATGACACATTTACATGCTTAAATGGATTACAAACCTAGATATGTTCATATACATTTAAGCATCTCTTAACCCGTGGATATAAGAACTTCGAAATTTGAACATGTTTGGATATCTTTTCGTGTAACCCTTTCGATAATCATGTGCTTGGATTTCAAAGTTAAGGACAATACCGATATAAGCGTCCCGCTCCAGTTAAGTCTAAATTTGACATGACATGATGGCGGCACGGAGAATTGAATCAACAAAGTTTATCAGCTAGTGGATCTTTCATTCCTCTCTCCACAGGTTCCTAAACAAGGCTTGCCTCATAAACAACCCTGAGAAGGACCTGGACTCCGATGGATTGGCCATTGATCCGTGGAGACTCTGCACAATCAAGCAAGTCGAGGTGCTCAAAGCCCTGATCCGAGTCCTTCCCATATGGTCCACCGGCATCATGATCTCCGCGACCATAAGCCAGGGCGCATTCCCGGTCCTCCAGGCAAGCACCATGGACCGACGCTTCCTCTTCGGCATCACAATCCCGCCAGGTTCCTTCATCATCTTCGGCCTCCTGACCCTCATGATATGGGTCGGGATCTACGACAGGATCCTCGTCCCTCTAGTCTCGAGGCTGACCGACCGGCCCTGCGGGCTCACCTTCAAGGAAAGGATGGGGATCGGGCTCTTCATCTCCTGCGTGAGCATGTTCATGTCGGCTGCCGTGGAGCGCAGGCGGCGAGCTGAGGCGATCCGGGCAGGGTTCGCCGAGGACCCACATGGGGTCCTGAAGATGTCAGCGATGTGGCTTGTCCCGCAGCATTGCTTGGCCGGGCTGGCGGAGGCATTCAACGTGATCGGGCAACTCGAGTTCTACTACTCCAAGCTTCCCAAGAGCATGGGAAGCATCGCGGTGGCTCTTGTCGCCCTGGGAGTGGCGGTGGGCAACCTTGCGGCGAGCCTGATCCTGAGCGTATTGGACCGCCTGAGCAGGAGCGGCAGGGACGGGACATGGATCTCCACGAACGTGAACAAGGGTCACTACGACTACTACTACTGGATCCTGGCGGTCTTGAACGTGATCAATTTCTTCTACTACCTGGTATGCGCCTGGGCTTACGAGGGTGGCGAGGAGCGACAGGTTTGGGACGAGGATGAACCGGAGGATGATGCTTGATCTTCGCTGCCCGGTCGCTACATGATGCTGATGTTCCGGCTAAGTATGATGTACCGACTACGTACTTATCAATAAGATATGGAAAATTCAAGGAAATTCGATGAACAAATTTTTAGGAGGGCAAGAACAAATCAGGTAGCGTATCAGAACGTTTCTATTTCTCATGGTTTACGTTCTTTTGTTCTCTTGAAAAAAAAAAAAAAAAACTCAAACTCATTTGGTAACAAGAAGTTGTTTTTCTATTACTTTGGAAATAGAAAGTTAGCCGAGGAATAGATTTGAAATAGAAACGAAAAATAAAATAAAAAGTTGCTTCTTATTCCGGTAATAATTTCTAGAAATAAACTAATTTTCTTTTTATTTTTCTTTTATTTCTCTTTCTTGCCGCGGTCACCGTTAACCGCCTAGAGTCATCGCCCACCGCCGCCACCATCGCCGCCGCTGTCGGCCACCGCCACCGCCTCCGCTCCGCGTCGCCGCCATCGCTGCCCCGGTCGCCGACCGCCATTGCCGCCACCGGTCACCTGTCGTCGATCGGCAGACACCGTCATCACCGCCACCATCACTGCTACTGCCGGGTGTCGCCGCCACCCGCCGGTCGCCAGCGGTGGTGTAGTGGCGCGGCCGGCGATGACGATCACGTAACCAAGAATAAAAAATGAATAAATACAAAAAGAAATTGTTCCATTACCAAACGCATTTCTATTCTTTTTCTATTCCAAGAGTAGAAATTGTGTAGTTACTAAACGGGTTCTTTTACTTAGAAATTATTCTCCGAATAGAAATAGAAAAGAATTATTTCTGAAAAAAAAAAAAAAAACTCTTCCCCGAAACAGAAACGTTGTCATGCGCAGTCTCGACTTATTCGTCTGTCATCGTCGTCATCGTCATCCTACCTTTCTTGATTCGAAGCACTTTTGTGGTTCGCATATCTCAATTCAACTTGGGTTGAGGATTGAGAATGCTCGATCGAGCGGAACGTTTAAATTTTGTGTGGTGGATTGAGAACAAATGTCCGGTCTGTTAGACCTTTATGGTCTGGAAGCAGCCTATAGCGACTGGCGGAAGACCGCCCGGCTGGTGTCGAAATTCAAGGTGGGGTCGCCGATTGTTGTTTGCTTTGTGAAAGCAGATTGGTGTTATCTTCATAAAGGGGCTCTCTTTTTTCAATGGCCATAGAAACTTTCGATCTAGAGAATTATCTAATCAATTCTAAACTTATAATGCGGATATCAATTTAATTCTTAATTTTCTGATTTTTGCTAACTTATTAGTTTTAAAATATTTGCGTAAAATTTCAATATATTATTTCTAATCAACTATTGTCATAAATCCCTAATGTGACGGAAATCGCCAAGTTAGCAATTTTCAAAAAAAAAAAAAGGTTGGAAGGATTATATTGAAATATGGCACAAAAATTTAGAATTAAATTGATCAAATCAAAAAGTTTAGAACTAAATTGGTAATTGTATAATAATTTTAGAATTGATCAAATAATGTTGCTCCTAATTTCTTATCTTACTCATCACATCACTGAGCAATCACCAACTCAAAGGATTTAGAGTTAGTGGACATTTGCCTTTCTATCAGGTCCAAGACAAATTCCTTTTTCTTCCCTAGCGTATAGACCCGATTGGATTACCAAACACGAGTTGAACGGGTCGGTCGAACACTCGCCGGCCAATTTACGATACTAATTCTCCAATTGAGGAGGCCTAATATAACTGGGGGAAAATAGGGAAGTTTCATTCAAACGTACCCCAGTAAAGCTTATGAAGTAAAAGTAGAAATTAATGCTTTCCACCATTAATCAATTAGGGAAAATGACATGGACCGAATTTGGTCAAATTGTGCACCGTCGCCTTTGGAATTTTTAATCCATTTAATATGATATTTAAACAATTCATAAATATTCGATCCAACCCTTAAAATTTCAGTTATTCAATCTAATCCGTCAACTTATGTAAACAAAGTCAAATCAGTCTTTGAATACTATTCACGAGCTCACATAAACATACTACTAATTGGATTCTAGAATATCTTTTCATTCTAGTCCATTTCTCAAATAAATAAATAAATAAATAAGCTTTTTTTATTACCTTCTAACCTTCTCGATCCCATCTATAATTCCATCTATGTACGTCTCGTCTCAGCTTATAATTTCTATAATAATAGGTAGGGATCTCATTTTAAGTTACACTTATATCATATTGGCATTCGTTTTTATTTTAAGTCAATTGAATGCCGAATCATTTGATAATAATAACCCTCCAATTACGTCGGACTTTTAAATAATTAGAAAGTGGAAAAACAGGAAAGATGCATTCAAACCTACCAAATAAAGCCTCCGGAGATTAAAAAAGCAGCAGAAATTAACAACTTCCACCGCTAATTAATTCTCCCCCGTCTAAGAAACGCTGCCATTTAAAAAAAAAAAAAACCCAAAAAAAAAAAAATCGCAGCCGATACGACACGCTCCCTTCATCCGTTGAACAACGGTACAACGGACACGTGGCAGCCCGGCTCGCAGGGTCCACGCTCCACGGATCTGGTCCCCCCCGCACCAGATCTCCACCTCCTCCGGGGCGTGGGGCCCCGCGGACTCCAAACCCCCCTATCAAATCCGCCTCAATGCCGGCTACGAATCCGATGGACCCCTCTATAAATGCGGATGCAGACATCGCTCCGAATTTGCAGGCGCTCCGCTCTACCTTTTTAGGAACCTTCCGATTGCCTCGTCTTCAACGACCGGTCTCCCCCTCGTCGCCCCGCCGCACCGTCTGGCCATGGCCCCGATCGCCGTCGGCGACGCCATCCCCGACGGCACCCTCGCCTACTTCGACGAGCAGGACCAGCTCCAGCAGGTCTCCGTGCACTCCCTCGCCGCCGGCAAGAAGGCCGTCCTCTTCGCCGTCCCCGGCGCCTTCACCCCGACTTGCAGGTGAGGGCCGCCGACTGCTTTTTTCTTTCTCGCCGTTCCCTCGTCCTGCGTCGCCGCCGGTTTGCCGTCGCGCGCGGGAGGGGAGGGAGAGCGGGGGTGAATCGCAGCGTGAATCGTTGGGAATTCTTTGCCTAAATTGACGGTTTCATTTCTGTTTTCTAGAATGTTCTGTATTTCTTGAGTAGTGTGGAAGTGGTGTTCGATGCGATTAGCTTCGTACGGTCGTCGCGAGGCTGTTAGATGTTTGTTTGGACCGAAACGAGTCATGATTCGTAAGCACCTGAATTCGTTTGGAAAATAGTGCATTATGCTACGGCCTGCTCGATTAAAGATGAGGTTTTTGGAGTGAATAACGCTGGAATCGTAACTAGCGATTGTAGCTTCGATTTTGCGGTATAACCGTTGTTTGTATCGTTCGATTTGCAGTCTGAAGCACGTGCCGGGCTTCATTGAGAACGCCGAGCTGCTGAAATCCAAGGGTGTGGATGAGATTCTGTGTCTCAGCGGTATATTCTTTATCTTTTTCCGTCTCTGTGCGATTTCTTTCGTTCCTTTTTTTTTTCAGAGTTTGTGGACGATCGTTCCTCTTTATTTGTCGTCTAATATTGGCGTTTCTTGCTATATCCGCCGATGCTTTGTTTTAAAGGTTAGACCTAATGTTTCTGTCCTTACTATTGAGTAATGTAGTGTAGTGCATCTGCTCGTTAGTGACGAGGTAAAGAAGCTATCTTCAGTGAGTCGCCAAATATAATGGTTTCAGCAAGCATCAAGAATCTTAAACTTATAATAACGGGGATTGGGGACTGTACTGGTTTTCTGGAGATTACAAGGAAATGCAAAAGGGACTCCAGTTTTGACTTTGAGCAGTTCTTTTGAGGCATTAGTCAGTAGTTGACCATTTCTTGTAGCATTGCTTTCGTCACCCAATTGCTTGCCCAATTATTAGTTGGGAGTATTCACGAGTTGACTTTGAGCTGTTGTTACGAGGCATCAGTCAGTAGATAAATATATCATGTGTGATATTTTTCCTTGTTGCCGCTCTTCAAAATCCACTTGCCGCTCTATCCATTAAATAGTTACAAACTGTTCTGGATAGCTTGCCTTCAGGCTTGGTAGTGTAGTTGGTGTAAGTCTAATTCCATCTAAAATTGTGCCTTGTGGTCAAGAGAGATCCGATCATCTTGGCCTGGAATCTTCTTGGGAATCTTTAAATGGATGTGATTGGACACTCTCTCCCTCTCTGGGTGGGCCATGTGGTTTTACTTTTCAATCAAACTATTATGCTTATTAACCAAATGCTGGATTGCTAATGACACAGTGAGTTCAAGATCCTGCTTGGGAAACAACTACAGAAAGCTAGTCCAAAAAGAACTCGGATTCTGGGTCCTAGGACACACTTGAAAGAGCTTGAATTGAAACTTTGCATCGTCATTAGTGAAAATATGGCTTTGCTTAACTCTCTCGTATCTTTACTTCTCTTGACTTTACTGCTGACCTTCCACCCCATACTGAGGATATGTGGCTGTGTGAATTCCATATTTGATTCCAGAGTTGAGCTCCTAGATGTTGTATGGAGTCTATTAAAGAGTTTGCACCATCCTTTAGTTAATAAAACGTGTTAGCTTTAGAACAGATGGCAGTTTGTCTGTCTGTCTCAGTTAATTCAGTCCTAACATGTGTTTTTTGTTTTTTTCCCCTGAATATCGTGATGCTCATTTTGGTCCTATTTTTCAGTGAATGACCCATTTGTGATGAAGGCGTGGGCAAAGACTTACCCTGAGAACAAGCATGTAAAGTTCTTGGCAGATGGTTCGGCGAAATACACCCATGCTCTTGGCCTCGAGCTTGACCTAAGTGAGAAGGGGCTTGGGACTCGCTCCAGGAGATTTGCTCTCTTGGTCGAGGATCTCAAGGTGAAGGCAGCCAACATCGAATCCGGGGGAGAGTTCACCGTCTCCAGCGCTGATGAAATCCTTAAAGCTCTCTGAGTTTTTTGCATCTCTCAACAGCAGCATGGTTTTGGAGTCTTTGAACTCTGTGTTTGTTGTCATACCGCTGTTAGCCTTATGTTAAACCCGCAGTATAGCGGGTCTATATATCTTGACTCTCATGTTGTATGGTTATATGGACGTAATGGAATAATGATTCGGTTCTCGTCCTCGTCTTATAAGTCGTCTTTCTCACTTCTGGATTGTTTTTCAGTTGGGAAGTTTTTATACATGAGCAAGGGCCAACGTGCACGACATCGGTTGAGGAGATTGTAGAATTTCAATAGTGCATATAAACGTCAATGATATTAAAGGAGGTCTCAAGTAGAAGTGTTTTAAATTGAGAGGGTGTAAGCTAAAAGAATTTAGTACAAGGGTGAGATCTTCTCAATTTAGGGTGGCAAAATGAACCCTTTCTAGAATTGTTAAATCGGCCCGGCTACTCTTTCTCTAGGACTCATATTTGTCTTGAACTTTGTATTTTGTATTTTCCCCTTTTCGATTCTTCCTCTTCTTTTCCTCGTTTTCTTCTTTTTTTGTTCCTTTATATTTCCCTTTTCGAAATATTCCGCTTGTCAACCTTGTTTTCTTCTTCCTCACAACGGCTCTACAACACTCGCCGGTTATCTTCGCACTCAACTTGCTCTTCTCTTTCATCCCTCCTTAAACAAATGAAAATTTCTAATTTGTCTCCTCAATTCGAGGCCATGTATCTTGAGGACCTTCGATTTGCTTGAGAGAGAGCCAAGTGGGGAGGCCACCTGCAGATTGACGAGTAAAGAAAACTGGACCGCAACAGCATCGCAATGATTGGGGTAATTTGAGGTGAAAAGTCATGAAATGATGAAATGTTTTGACTTAGATGTCATTACATCTCTTTAAATCATTACCTTTTCTAAATATCAATGAGGTGGTTTTGATGTTTTGTGAATCCGACTAATCTCATTTAGTATGGCAGTCTCTTTGTCCGACACGATCGCCGCACATTAAATTACAGAGATACAAACAATCTGTGCTCTTGAAAAAAGTACTAAGAGATTACGCAAAATATGATGGATTCGTCTTCAGGTCTTTGGCAAAAGCGGTGAAGATGCTTGCCATGGAGCGACCCCCTTTGGGCTTTTTTTCCTAGGTCGAACCCTTTGGGCTCTTGACCTGGTTCGGTTCATACAGATACTAGGTGAATTTACCAACTACGGGAATGGGCACAAGAGCCGTTTGAGAGAGGGACCCGCTCACCCCTTTTTGAAAAAGAAGATTTCCTGTTGGATTTGAAATTCACGGAGAGGGACAAAGAAAGCGCCAGTGACAGCACTCCCTCTCTCTCTCTCGCTCAACATGGTTGCATTGTTTGTCAATGCATTTTATTGAAACTACAAGACGAACATCTCGATTGTCTCATTCCTCATCAAATAGTTAAAACCAGCAGGACAATCGGTAGCAGTGTAGCCTGGCTGTTTTCTCCTACCTCCTCTTCAACCTCTTCTCTTCTCTCTTTCTCCTCCTTCAAAGTGTCCATCAGTTTCAACTGTGACTGGAGAGCTTCTCGCATAGTTCCACTGGGGTTTTCTTGTGGGGAAGAAAGATGAGCGCCTCCAAGTTCATCAAGTGCGTCACTGTTGGAGATGGAGCTGTGGGCAAGACTTGCATGCTCATTTGCTACACCAGCAACAAGTTCCCTACTGTAAGTCCCTTCTTTCAGTTCTTTAAGAGGAAAAAGAAGAGATTTTGGAAGGACTTTGCATATGGGTTTTTGGTGTTTTCCAATGTTCAAAGGAACTTTCAGTTGATTTTCCTTTCTTTTCTTTTTTCTTTTCCTCAGCTCTAGGTTTTTTTGATTGAGCTATTGACAATGTAGTGCGAAGAAGAGGCAAAAAGAAAGAACCTATTAAGTGCAGATTGCAGAGGGGGATTTATACTTTGAATAGATTTTATTGAGTTTCTTTCTTGTTTCTTTTGGTGACAGGATTACATACCCACAGTGTTTGATAACTTCAGTGCAAATGTGGCTGTGGATGGGAACATAGTCAACTTGGGATTGTGGGATACTGCAGGTGCTCAAGAGTTTATGTTTCTTCTCTTTTTATTCATTTGGAATCTTCTTAGAGTATTGCTCAAAGTGGGTTTAACCCTATTGAGTTTTCTTTCTTCCAGGCCAGGAAGATTATAGCAGGTTGAGGCCGTTGAGCTACAGAGGAGCAGATGTCTTCGTGTTGGCTTTTTCACTAATTAGTAGAGCAAGCTATGAAAATGTTCTAAAGAAGGTAGCAATCCCTACGCTTATGCCTTTACACTACTTTCTTTTCTTTTCCTTTCTCACTTTTTCTATTTAAAAGATTGTCTAGAGCATATTGCTTTCTAGGTGATGCTTTACAAAAGTAAAGGCTCTTTAAAGCCCCAACTAGAGGCAATATATATTTTTCTCTCCATGATTAGCACATTTCATGGATTTAATCAGTTTTGAGCCTGACCATCTACTTTATTGTGTACTTATAAGTTTGCTTGCTTTTTACATTCTTACAGTGGATGCCTGAATTAAGAAGATTTGCACCAAATGTTCCTGTTATTCTTGTTGGAACAAAACTTGGTAGGCCTCACCTGAAAATCATGTACTCCGCAATTTCCAGCAGAAAAAAAAAAAAAAAAAAAACCACCGATATTCACTTGCTCATGATTCTTGCAATCCGAAACAAGCTAAATGCTCTTTCCCATTTTCCATCAGATCTTCGTGATGACAGAGGATACGTAGCTGATAACATGGGATATAATTTTATTACAACTGCTCAGGTGAAAAGCTATGACATTTACATTAAACAATGTACAATTTTTCTTCATGTACAAAGCTCATGAGGCTTTTGATGAACAGGGTGAAGAGCTCAGGAAGCAAATTGGTGCTGCAGCTTATATTGAGTGCAGCTCTAAGACTCAACAGGTCATTGTTATTGGAAATAATTGAAACATCTGTCACTTGGAGGATAATATGCTCTCCTGTCTGATGGTTCATTGTACTGCTTCTAGCTAACAACAATTACTGTTCAAATGTGCAGAATGTCAAAGCCATCTTTGACACAGCAATCAAGGTGGTGCTTCAGCCTCCTCAGAGTAAGGAAGTGACAAGAACTAAAAGCCGCAGGAGGTCAGGCTCTGTGATTGGGTACGCACTTTACTATTCTTTTCTTTCTTCAATCTGTGAGCTATCATCTTGCGGTGAGAAGTTTTCTGTTCCCAAGCATTGTATTGCTATATTTTAATTGGAGAAGCACACTTTATCATCTAGATCCGACAATTCACAGTACTTAGCGAAACCAGTTTAGTGCTTTGGACATGCAAAATTTTGTATTTCTTTTTCTTCTAAGTTTTGTTAGGACTGATTGAAAGAGTCACATAAAAGTGCCTTGACTGCTAATTTAGTTCATAGTCAAGATGTGTGCTTTAGTATAGTTGATGAACAAAGACAACCGTTGTCATCTATGGATCATGAATGGAGACATGTTATTTCTGCCAGACTACACAGTGACAGAGGATTTCGGCATTGAGGTGGAAAGAGTCAGATCAGACACCTCTTGGGTTTCTTCAGTTATATTCCAGTTTGAGTCAAACAAATCTCAAGACCATTGTTATGTTGCAGAATACAGTGCTATTCGCATGATGTTAAGACGACAATGCAAGCTGCCTCTTCTGATATTGACTGCTCTTAATCTTCTCCTTTGGCATTGATGGAACACGTTTTAAGCTTTTATAACTCAACAAGTCATTCTGTTTCTGTTTATCTTGTCATTTTACATGATTACACATTCATCCAATTCAACTTTGCTCATTCAATGCCTACATAAAGAGCAGATGGTGAATATTTCTATTGAGCACTCGTGTTCTTTTGCTGCAGGAGCATTATGTGTGGAGGCTGTGTAGTTTAATGCATTCCTTATAGGAGATCGACATCCTACAAATGCTTTTTGGGGCTGCCGAGGAGTTACTGATTCCTAGAGGTTCAACCTCTGCATGTTTAAGTATATGCACCGCCTGTGTTTCTCTATATCCTTAGCGTCGACCTCAGCTCAAAGTGCCAATCTAATGTACCTCGTGTTTCAACTGCTGTTCCTAATGTAATCTCCATCAGCAATGTGTCAAAAATGCATTCTGAAATTCTGACTGTCGATAACATTCAAACTCTGGCATCTTGGTTCTTTCTATTTTATCAATGTGAACATATATTTTGCGCTTCCCATGCTGTTTGTTCTCTGGGTTTACCATGTACTGTAACTAGAGGCCCTTGAATCTGATGCTGTAGCTAGTGTTTAACGACATTTGCGGAAGGATTGAGTAGGTCCAATCATGTTAGAAGCTAATTAAGCATTACCGGTGGGATCCTTGCGCCATCACTTGCAGTTCTTTCCCTGAAATGCTGCAAGCCGCAATTCCATGATACTGTTTGAGAAGAGGAAGAAGCAGCTTCATTCTGCACTCCGGCGAATCCGCAGTCATACATCGATGGCCTATAGATATTGCAATCTCAACTAGACATTATTAGCCCATCCAAAATTACAGAACGTCAGTGTGTACTGATACGTTTGAAAATACTCCTGTAAGATGCAATTTCAATACAAATTTTGAATAACGTCCAAAATTTTTATTTTCAAGATAAAAATATGTTGGGTAGGATTTTTATTATATATATATATATATATTTTTTTTTTCTTCTCTTCTTTTTCTCATTCTTTATAGCAGGTCGCTGACCACTATCGTGGTGGGCGATTGGCTGGGAGAGGTCCAGCGAGTTTGTCGGAGGCTCGCTTGGGCTTCAACCTCACCAGATCTGGGCGAGGCTAAGCCTCATCGGTGGCTAGTTGATGCTTGCCTAGCCATCGGTAAGGCTCGACTTTGCCCAATCACAGCGAGGCTTCGAGCCTCATTGTGGCTTGGCGTTACCGGTCAAAGCCGAGGTCAGCAACCAGCCAAAAGGAAGAAGAAAAAGGGGAAGAGAAAAGAGAAAAATAGGAGGAAAAGAAAAAAAATTAGAAATTGATATTATGAATGGTTTTGGGAATAAAAAATGGATTCTTGTTCTGAAAACAAAAATTTTATGAAATGGATTTTTATCTTTTTTCATTTCGAGAAAAAAAAAATGGCTGCTCCGGGAATGGTTATCAAAGATGGCATAATTGGGAGGTTTGGAAAACATGGGCAAGCCAGCAGACTCATGAGCAGATTTAAGGATTCATTAGTCAAAAAAAAACAATGCAGTGACTGCCATTGGTCGGTGACACAAGAACCGTACGGAGGCCAGTAACTCTAGCAAAACCGCCCGAAGCATCAACCTGAGCTGGGCGGCCTCTCGAGAGAGAAAGAGATCACAGGCGAAAAAAGGGAAGGAAACCCTTCAAAAACCTCCGGCAATGGCGTCTTCGAAGGTCGTCTCCAGGTTATCCTCTCGGCTACGCCCTCTCTCCCTCAAGCTCAACCAGTCCCCGCCGTGTCCCTCGGCTCCCTTCCAATCCTCCGCCTCCGCTTCTTCCAGGCGCTTCTCTCGCGCCTTCTCCCGGTAAAGAAAAACTGCCTCGAACCGCGCTCGTTTTCGGCGCAGGAGTACCGAAAAGGCGGGTCCTTTTCGGTACTCCTGCGCCGAGCGTTCGTGTTGAATTCGTGGGTCGTCTCCAGATTCATTTCTTATGTTCGTTTTGGGGGTGATGTCATTTTTGTGGTGTTAGGTTGCCCTTGGAGTTGAGCGGCGGCGCCGTCGAGTCCTTGTTGCCTCTCCACAGCGCTATCGCATCGGCGAGGCTCCAGTCGAGCTTGGCGATGGAGTCCCAGAGCTGGGGATTAGTGCCTCAAGGTAACCGTTACACTATCGCCGCCTATATTTTCATTGAGTAATGTTTCCGTTGTGTGGTGACCGGTGAATAGTCGATTTCAATGACCAGTGTGAGACGACCGGCGAAAACACAGAGTTGCTCTGAGCTAGGCGATGTTGATGTGTCTTGTGGATTTGGTTCTTTAAGCATTGTCCACCGAGATGGTTTAGATTGTCCCAGTAGCCCGATGGTATATAATCTTTTTAGGACTTATTTATGTGCGATGGACATGTGCATAGGGACCATAGAAAGTTCCTGTCATGGAAGGATTAAGTTACTTGGTGTGGTTGTGATAGAGTCGAGCGTGATCTGCCTCCTTCATAGCTCTTAGAATGTAGATGCGCCTATGGTTTAGAAAATAAAGGCTTTCTCTTTATTGAAGGATGAATGTTGTTGATGGATGGCAAATCAAATTTGAAGCAAATGTTTAGATCTTGTTGGAGGAATGAAGACAAATGTGAAAGGGTGCTTTATAATCTAGAAATGGCTTGTGGGTGAGGATGATTGTTGGAAATACTGAGCAGCATGCTTGGCTGAATATACTTAAAGTGGATGTCACTTTGGCTGCTTGTTTCCTTTTATGTACTTAGCCCTTCTTTATGTTCTATCTTTTGGATTTCTCCTTTCGTTTGCTGCTTTCACGTGGAGTCTGAAGCTTCTGCATGATATAGATATTTTAAGTGGCAATTTTTAACATGTTTTATTGAGTGATGTTCATCTTTCACTTCAAAACTTCCAAGTCTGCTTTGGAAGAAGTCTGGGCAGGCTTTCTAAACAAATAATATTAGTTCCTCTCTAGCCAAAGAAAAATACTTAGTAGCTGGCATTGGTAATTGGCAGTATCCCCTAACATTGGGGTAAGGAAAAGGATCGCTGTCACTTTGGTTCAGTGGCGTTGAACTTCCCTATCCTGGTGGAGATGGGATTCATCCATACTCTTTTCAACAGCATCAAGTTTCCTCTATTTGTAGTTGAGCTTTTGTTCTCTGCCTTTGTGTCTCCTGGCTGGAGCTTGTTCATCTGGTCGATAAAAGAGATGAATCTCTTAGGCCTTTATTTTCCTCCCCTGTAACCTGTAAACTCTTGCTATTGGAGAAGTAGATTTAATCTTGCCTTGGAGACTTAAATTGACCGGATAACATGTCCAACCAGAGCCACATGCATGACTCATTTTTGTGCAGAGCATCTGGAAATTGATTATGTAGGGTTATATTAACTTGGTGGAGATGGAATTTGATAGATACTCTTTTCGACAGCATCAAGTTTCCTCTGTATACAGTTGAGCTTTTGCTCAAATTTATTGATAAATTTTTTACCGCTTGTTGAAAAGATCTTCGTGCGGCCAGTGGAATTAGCTCTGCTGTAATTTACGAGTTACTGGGAACCACTGAAGTTTGTAGTGGTTCGAGCTGAATATGGTTACATCAAATAAAACCAAAGTATCTTAATCGTTGGAACTAGTGTTCTGCATGCATGCTTGTTTAGAGTGTCATTATAGTTAAGCGAGCTATGAAATAGCAATATTGTTTCTTGTCACTGATCAGAGAATACAAGAGCAACTTTTGTTGTTATGAGATGTTCTCTGTCTTTGTGTGTCCTAGCTGGGGCTTGTTTATCTGGCCCATAAAAGAGATGAATCTGTTTAAATGTGATTTTAAGTCTTTTTTTTTTTTTTTAACATAACCTTGAAAGTCCTTCTAATCGGAAAACTGTTTTTTATATTGTCTTGCCTTCTAGAGGTAATTTGATCAGATATCTTGTCTTATGAGAGGCACATGCATCACTCATTATTTTGTGGAGCATTCAGAAATGATTATATGGATTATTTGTGTGATGTAATTGAAATAGAGTTAGCAAATCTGCACTTGTGATTCTTAACAATATTTCCCTCTGTCCATCTTTCAGGAATTTCAATGCCTTTATGACAGTCTATGGGAGGAGCTACTTTTTGAGGAAGCCAGTTTTTCTTGGTTCGGGACGCTGATTGCATGTTGAGATTTTTTATTCAGTCTAGTTTAAACAGTTCAAATTAATGAACCGTTCTGGTAACTTCTACAAAGATCTTTCTCTCTTCCTCACCATCAAGCATCATGCTGCTTTAATTCCTGTGCAGAAATGATGCATGAGGATCTGGTTTGAGTTTGATAAGGAATGAGCATGACTTTATGCAAACTGCCAAATCAGTGTTGTAGAATTTTGCCTTTCTTTTCCTTCCACCACTACAGGAATAACTGTCATTTTCCGATAGCTCAATTTGTATGGTCACTGGTCATTGAACATATAGGCTTCAGCAGAGTTTTAGGTGACATATTTTAGCAGTTGAATGTTACACATAATCGGATGGTCGACAAAATATTTGTTAAAGAGAACCTGTCTGAACTTCTCAACTGTAAAGTTAGATAGTTCAAGGTAACTCGGCTTTACTCTACTTGGCATCTAATAATTCATGTAATGCTTTCCTATAGAATTCATGCTACTGGTCCCTTTCTTCCTTCTTTTGCCATTTTAAGAGGATGCATCTTCATTTAATCATGTTTCTTTCAATTAAGAATAACTTATCATTATTTCAGTTATTAAGTCTTATGCCATTACGCTTTTTGGCTGGCTATATCGTGTGCCATTACATTCTGTATTTTGTTTTCTTTTTGAAAAAAGAACATCGTTGCCATCTGAGAACTGTCTGCTAAAAATTTCTTAATAATAACTGTACCTGCTATGGTAGGGAAATGCCTGCCCAAGCATACAGTGTCTGTCATGGTCTCGAGGTTCTCGTGACCAAAGGACGGTGCTTGATTTGATTGAAGAAGACCATCCAAAGTTGCCTATGGTTTTTGGAATATTTCAGGGACGAGCAAGACAGTAATTATGTTGAGTTCTAGAGCATTCTCGGCTTAAATGCTGGTAGTTGTTAGATGGGGAGATGCAATCTCATTCATTAGATTTAGAATCGATCAATGGATGTAATGAGAGGAGCTCTTAGGTTGTTTTCTGCTCATTTGTATCCATTAAAACATTCAACAATACAGCATTCTCTCCCAGAGCTTTTAAGCTCCACCGATTCAGGAAAACTAAGTCATTGCATGGTTTTGATCCCAAACGATCGACCCATGAGAAATCTCCCTGTGAGCACTGATGGTGTTCCTATAATTAAGAAATTGCTTTATATTAGTAATTTCAACTGTCTTATTTATCAACCACTTAAATTCTTGAAATTGGGATTGTGAAACACGGCCTCCGAAATTTAACTAATGCACTGAAGATAAAAGCATGGTTACCGATATAAAAATTAGTCGTCATTAGCCAATTATATATCGTCCTCCTCCTGCACAAAAATTAGAACTTCGCATTCTCATTAGCCAATTAGTGAGAAAGTTATCGAGCTAATCAGTTACATGGATAGCTTTTGCTCCAAAAGAGACTGAGTAGAGGAGGAACGGATAGGGTACAGACGCTATAAGAATGAATTGGACACCAAGACTTCCCTAGAGGATGTACCAGTCCCTAAAAATTCTGCACAATCTGCATATTTACATTTGATATGCTCTCACTGTATTCTACACCTTCAAAATCTGAATCTCTCTCTTTGCCTTTTCTTCTTTTTTGTCTCTCCTCTTTCTCATCTTCAGTGCCGATCCGTTGGGCTTTTTAGGCCACTCAAGTTCTCAAGCTTTTCTAAGTAAGAAACCTTCTTGACAGGAACATTTGGCGATCTACTCACTATCTGTCCACCGTCATCTACAACAAAACTTTCTAAATTGCTTATTGAGCTATCCCTCTTCACCATGCTCTCTTCCTTCCCCAATTTCCATCCCATGAAGTCGGATAGCGTCTTCGAATTCGGTGTTTCTGCGGTTTGCAAGCCCTCTGCCTCTTCCTCGTCATTAGAGGGCGACTGGTCCGGTTCCGCCAGCGATGGATCTTGGGCCAAAGAGTCTGCGTAAAGGACATCCTCTATTCTCGAAATTACTGTGAATGCCAAGCTCTCTATGACTCTTGAGTAACTCTCGAGGATTGACTGTCCCACATCCTGTCAATATTAGATGGTTTTAGCAAGGAGAAGGTAATACAACAGCACTAAACAAAAGTATCGCCCAGAAAAAATAGTTTCTGTTTCTGATGTGAGCAAATGTATAGATAAACTTTGCAGAGCCAGAGGTAAAGGTGAACCAATGAGATTATATGGTGGTACAAAAAGCGGTTCTTGGAAATGTTTTCTTGGTCTGGTTCTGTTAAAGAAGTTTCTTTCGATGATGTGCTGGCCTTTTGTCTCTAAGGATTCTACCACAAATTACGTTTTGTTCTATACCTTGTTAAATTGGATTTTTGAGGTGTCGAGAGAGGATTGTGGTAGCCCGGGGAACCGCTGTTTGATAATGAGGAGGATGGTCTCAGCTCTCTCTTCAAAGAGTTCCCTCTTCTCCAAGCTTATAGCTGATCCCCATGGTGACTTCCCATCCTTCTGGTGCATCTTCCGCATCCAGATCACAATGGAGGCCTCGATCTTGTTCTTGAGGTCCAGGACTTTATGTTCTGTTGATAAGTCCATCGTGGACAAGAATTGATCAGGATCGAAGTACTCCACTGTGATGCACTTGTAGATTGAATCGCCAAGGCTTGCTCTACCATTCTGCCAAAAAAAAATAGTCAATTTTTCAGTTTGGATCTTTTGAACCCGAGAAGTTGGCTGCGCAATGTAGCTAAAAAGATTTATTTCCTTTTATTCTTTTGACTTTAGATAATGAATTACTAATGCTATATACAGTCAGGCGATTTGCTGAGTCATTGATAAATTATTGGACTACGCATTTGTCGCACCTTAGGAAGGGACTCAATGTAGTCCTCTGGAATCAACATTTCTGACAATACTTGAGCATTTATGGCCATTGCTGCTTTTAGAACTTGGTTCACTGATTCCTTCTGGAACAGCAGCCATTTCCGCGAGCCATCAGATAGGCCGTTTGGAGGAACTTTGACGGTCGGTAGCCACCATTTATCATCTTCCCTCGGTGCTTTCCCTTTCTCAGATTCATTATCATTTCTAGAGACATACCAGAACTCGTTTTGACCCCCAAAGTTGTCCAGATAGCCCTGTTCATGATCATAAGAAACGATGTTAATACAGCTTGGATAAATTTCTTCCTTCTTTCTTAGCAAGTCAAGCCATTGCAGGAACTGACTATTAGCATGGCATCAAGCTTGCGCAGCGCTGGGATGTTCATGTGCAGATCATTTCTTTGTCGCGTTACCATCACCTGCAAATTGGGATTTGCACTAGTCAGGATTGGTTATAAAAGAAATTATCTTTTCTTCAAACAATGCATTTCCCAGAGAAAGAAAGAGAGAGATGACCTCCATGTTGGTTCCATCTTGGGACTTTTGCGTCGAGGGAACAAATTCGACGACGTGATCAGTCACAGATAAAAGCCAATCGATTTCTTTTCTCCATCTGGCCTTCCTCTCTGGAGTCATTGGCTCTAACCGACGTTGCTCTCCGAAAATGGAAGCTGCATTACCACAAAACAAAGCATGAATAGACATGAATACTTTTTATTACATAATCGTAATGAGTTGTCAATGCTCTAGGTCTCCTTGTAGCAGGTGCCACATCTTAATTTTAAAAGAAGAAACCTAAAATGAAAATACCAGCAAGATTTGTGATTGCATTTGACAGAGCTAAAGCTGAAGAAACGCCCTTTCCGCCACCAGACATGTCCTCACCCAAAAGCAGCTTGGCGAATCTTTCCTTCATCAGCTCCATGTCTGCAAGAAAAAGAACCAAAAGTCAATCCCTGTCACTAGTTTGTCGCCAGCATTGTCACATCATTTTTACCTTGGTTTATAATTTGCGTTCACCTTTTGTAATTTACCTTGATTTTCCAGATTGAATTTTTCAAGAATTCAATGATATAGGCCAATTAAGATTCATCAACACAGGGAAGAAGTTTAATTGTGGTTATGTCTATATCCTGTGCTTATATGTTTGCTACCTGATGATGATGATGCCTTGGCAGGCGAGCTAGCTGTTCTCGCTTCATCTCCTTCAAGGCCCGAAACAGGATCATTACTCCGATCGAAAACCCAACCGATGTCTTGGTTCTCCATCAATTCCGCGGTTCTCGACCCTTGGCTTCTGAACTGAAGCCCGTCCGCGAAGCCATTATCGAGAACTGCATGGCCTGGGTTGTGCCGGTCGAATATGCGCTTGAAATGGAAGGATTTCGACTTCTGCATGCTACGCTCGTGTTCGAGGGCCCGAACCATTGATGACTCGATCTAAGAAAGATTTGGAGGACCCTGTAGAATGTTAAAGAGATGGAGGATGATGAAGGGGGAGAGAATGAATGAGAAACAGGAGATGGAAAGGAGGAACAAGTATGGAGATTGGTCTTGTTTTGTTGATCTTCTGCAGAAGTTGTGGGTTGAGAACTGAATTTGTTGTCTGAATGTGGATGGAAATGGACGTGGGGTGCATGTTTTCTTTTGTTGGTCTTTCAGGGAGGGAGAGTGACATCGTGGGGGGTCGGTTTTGGGAATGGATGGATGGGAGGGTCAATGCTCACCAAGAAGCCCGGCAAAGACATTCATCCACAACTAAAATAAGAAGCCTCTTCCTAGCGTTTACCTTTTCTTGCTTATCTCATCATCACTAAGTATGTATTCACTGTTAGTCTGGTCTAAATTCTTATGTAGCATTTATGTATTTTGTGCTCACTCCTCTATAATCTCTCTCTCTCATTTTTTAGTTGTTTTAATATTGTAGACGGAACTTTGTTAAATGAAAATGCACGTTGATAATGGTGTAGTGCGTTCACATCTTTCAATGTCATTTTTTAGTTGTTTTAATAATGAAAACAGAACTTTGTTAAACGAAAATGCACGTTGATAATGGTGTGGTGCGCTTGCATTTGCTAGTTGATATGTTGAAGTTATCAACCTTCATGCGAAATAGCATGTACTTTTATTAGTCTTGTCTAAGTTATTGTACAGCATTTATGTCTTGTTCTCTCTCTGTCAATGTCCTTTCTGGTTAGTGAATTAGTCGTTTTAATATTGTAGATGGAACTTTGTTAAATGAAAATGCGCATCGATTACGATGTAATGCTTTTGCATTCGCTAGTTGATATGTTGAAGTTATCAACCTTCATTTGAAATACCAGCCTTGTTATGAGTAACTTACTGACATTTATTCAATGAAGTTACCAATCAATTTTAAGCTAACAATTCTTATTTGAATTACTTAGTTTCAACATAACCAGCCTTTGCAACAATGGACCGACTTTTATTTCCATATTTTACGAACGTTTAAAATCAATTATTATCTTTATTTGTGAAATGTGACACTTGCCCAACTCTTTTTTTAATTAAAACATCAATTAATTTAGATTACTAACTCTTCACTAACTTTTATCTGCATAATCACGAACATTTTATGTCAAATTATTGTTCTTATTTTTGTGACACTTACCAATTTCTTTGCGAATAAGTTACGGAGATGTCTAAGATTACCAACTCTTGCTTGAGTCAATTACCAAAGTTTGTTTGGTCTGCGCCCAACATTCTTAAGAACCAGTCTTCTTAAGTTACCAACTCTCACATTAGATTGCTAGTCAATTACCAACATTTATTAGGTCGTTTTCGAATTAATAACTTCCGCATTAACTTATCGACCATTTCTATAAGGTCTACCTCACTTTATTAGTTCAGTGTAAATAATTCCTTCAGCATTAGCAATAAATTTTCTTGGCCAACAGCATTAGCAAGCTTGAATTTGGAAACCCTTCTCCAAACTACTTGGATTCTATAGCTTTAAAAACTATAGCATAGAATGTGTACTTATTATGTCCAGATTATTGTATTTGAAAAGCTATGTTTCTTTTCATATGATGTGTTGAATTTTCTTTCCAGTTGGAATGTTCTATACGTGTCTTTTTGCGCCTGGTCTCTACAGGTCATTATGGAATCCATGACCATGGGCAATCACCGGACATGAAACATCTTGAAATGGAAGTCATCTTGAAGATTGGTCAATAAATCAAAAAAGGACAAATGTCAACCTTCAAAATAATTGTTGAGTAAAAACGATTCTGCTAGAAACAATATGAAGGGTTGGTACGATGCTTGAAGACTACATCATGTCAGACATTGTGATTTATGAATCCATCAGATGATGTTAGGATGGAGATCTTTTGTCTTTTCAGTCGAAGATGCAGAATTCAAGTAGTGACATTCATTCCCATCCCTATCGAAATTTATGTTCATCTGTCTGAAAAAGATCAAGATCTCTTTGAAGCTTGAATGATACTCAGGGAAATTTCCGTTTTTTGTTTGATTATATGAAAAAGAAAGTCCTTTGCCTTTAAGTTTCCTCTCACTGCACTGCACTAAAGTGTCTACTTTTGCATCGAGACCCACGGTCATGTGGAATTGCTAACAATCATGGATAAATGCAAGATATTTTTAGGATCCATACATTTGGTAATTGAAAGTGAACGTCCAAGAGTCTAAAATATTATTATTCTTTTGGCGAGTAAAGGTCTTAATGTTGGTAATTTCCCCAATCTTTACTAATAATATTAGTCATGTCAGGCACTATTTAACTGAACTTGAATTTAGATGAATCAAGTTCATCATAATCATAAATTATTTGAGACAATCGACAGATAAAGTCTAATATGGCCTATTCAATTTTGATGCATAAGTCTGCATGTGTCCTTTGCACTAGAACATTGGACTTCACATCCCATTTATTTTTTTTTTGCCTCTTATCAGTCCGTTCTTACTAATTGGATTGCTCCACATAAAAAAATTTAGATTCGTCTCAGAAATGACGTTTTCGTTCAGGTAATCACTGTTTTTTAAAAGGTTCATAATGCATTAGTTCACCGGTTGCATCAATCAATAGCATGCCGTTCTTCCAAAAAGTTCGAAACTTTGCTATGGAAGTCAGATTATCTCCATCCATCTCCATCACCAGTTGACTATCATACAAAATCTTTACCACCTTGAGCAAAATGAAGCACTGATATATGGATGATGACCGCCCAACGACGCAAGCATTGCCTCCCCTGCTTTCTGGCTAAGCAAAACATCGCAGCATTCACTCCCACCCAACTGCCATATCAAGCCATCGATAGCATCAGCTGGAGACGCCATTAAAATGGGAGGGTCCATAGCTCAGTGACGAATCAATTCTCTCTCTCTCTGTCTCTCTCTCTTTCTCTCTCTGACTAATCAATGCTCTCTCTCTCTCTCTCTCTCTCTCTCTCTCTCTATGTGAGTAATGTGAGTAAGTGATGAACCTGTCTTCCTCTGCTTTATTTATTCGGCCTCTCCACTGACTACGAAGCGGTATAGGTTGGGACTCTTTCACTTCTCTCTGGTGTCTCTTTGCTTTCCGTGGGATTGTAAAGAGAACCCCGTGTTCTTGTTCTTCTCTTTAGGTCATTGAAACAGAGGTTTGAGCTTTTATCTTTTATCTTTTCTGGGAAAGAACCTGCGAATTTCAAGAATTTCTGCACTTTGAAGTGATAGTTCCCATCAAAAAGTGTACTTGAAGACGCAGACCCTCTTGGGTCATCGCCAATTCGTCGTCTTTCTCCAAAACCCCCCTCCCGACCAAATTTCGTTTTGCAAGATGGTGCAGCTGCACTCCAAGTCTGATTCTGATGTCACGAGCCTAGACCCATCTTCTCCAAGATCCCCAAAGCGCGCAGTTTACTTCTACCAAAGCCCTTCGAGAGAGTCCAATGATGGGGACAAATCGTCCCTGATGCAAGCCACCCCTGCATATAACAGCCCCATGGAGTCTCCTTCTCATCCCTGCCATTCTCGGGGCTCTTCGGAGAGCCGGTTTTCGGGGCCGTTTCGGTCTTCTTATTGGACCAAAGGGAGTAATGGGAGGAAGAGGAATGAGAAGGGTTGGCCTGAGTGTGATGTGATCCAGGAGGAAGGTGATTATAAGGATGTGTTTGGGGATAATGGGCTTTCAAGAAGATTTCAGGTTCTGATGGGCGTTCTTGGATTTGTGGTGATTTTTAGTGTTTTTTGCTTGATCATTTGGGGTGCTAGCAGGCCTTACAGAGCCCAGATCAGTGTTAAGGTTTGCTTAATGTCTATGTTTTTTTAATATTCTTTCGTTGCTAATCATTTAAGTGATTCTGCAACTACACAGATGCTATATTTTATTACTGGGTTTTCTGTCTTGTTTAATACGTTGGTCATATTCTTGATCAAGAAGCTTGAATATTGATTGAGTTCATGTTTTAATTAGTGCCAATATGGTTTGATCTAGTGAGACTCCTGCAATGTTTAAGTAATTAAAGATGGAAGCAATCAGCTATTATTTGTATATCACATTTCCATAACTTGTGGCTTTTTCCAGTTCAAAACATAAGATCTTGCTTTTGTACTGTCTTTAAGAACTGTAGATCGTTGTTTATCTGGTGGATGAGTGTGAATTGTCCAATTTACTCATGTTGATTGACCATTTTCGTTATCTTTTGCCTTTTCCTTTTGCAGCAAACAAATTTTAAAATGTTAACTAGCAGTTACTCTACTTGCCATGGTTTATTAGTTGCTTTCAAAGGTTTTAATTTTCTTTTGAAGTGAAGATGGAGAAAGAAGGGACTGATTCTTCCCCCATCCATTGTCTTAGAGCTCCTTAATTCTCTGTTATAGAGTAGAGGAAACGAATTACTGTCCATTGAATGTGACACATGAGGCTTTTTGCCTGATATCCTCTCTCTCTCTCTTTCTCTCTCTCTCTCTCTCTCTCTCTCTCTTCCCCACACACACCTACGCATGCACAACACCCACACCACAAAGACACAAAGTACAGTTTTGTCACTAAAATGCAATACTAATTGGTGGATGCTGAATCTAAGTTCCAGTTGCAGCGGTTTGGATTTGGGTTTTTTTTTTTTTCTTTGGCACTTCCCCTGTTCTTATAATTTCTAGGATACGACTAGTCAATCACTCAGGCTTTTCCCATTGGTGAGTGCTTGAATGTGAAAATCTTCGAGCGTGTAACTTTGCAGGAATCAGCTGTCAGGGAGTGTGAGACTTCTTAGCCATCCACTTGTTTTAGGTCACCATTATCATTCTTATGTCAAGTTTAAGATTCTTAGTAGTGTTTATTTAAAAGGCTACCTGCAAATTTTACCTTGGATTTGAGAATGCGAAATTTTGTTTCTGGCTTTCCAGTTTCTTCTCAAAAAGTTTAAGATTCTTTGGCAGAAAACGCTTTCTGAATTGTGATCTTCAGATCATTTCAACTCTGTGGACAATGAGTTATTAAGCTTTGTCTTCATGTTAGTTCTCACGTTAATCATTTGGCCGTCCGAAAAATGGAGGAAAGAAGATTTTGCTTTCTGTTACTTCCTTGGAACTGCGCGCTTTGTGTTGTCTTTTGCTTCTGTGGACTGTCTTCTGTCTAGACCACTGGCCAGAAGGGTACAGATATTTCAGTATTCATACCATTCTCTCTCCCCCTCTTCCTACAGAGCCTCACAGTGCATAACTTCTATGTTGGGGAAGGATCAGATTCAACCGGAGTGCCGACTAAGATGGTGACAATGAATTGTTCGATGAGGATGACCGTGTACAACGAGGCCACATTTTTTGGCATTCATGTCACCTCTACACCTGTCAATATTATGTTCTCAAAGATTGCAGTTGCAACCGGTCAGGTAAGAATTCCCACCATCTTCTCCTGCATTTGTTTCAATCACATGGCTATTATAACGTTGACAAGATGCACACGGCATTCTGAGAAGTGAAATTACCATTTGTCTTTCTTGCTTCGAGATACATTCATGATTGACTCCATCGCAGTTGCAACCGATGCTTGCTAATATGAACACGTGGCTTGATTACAGCTTAGGAAGTATTATCAACCAAGAAAGAGCCATAGGACGGTGGCCGTGGTCCTTGAGGGGGATAAAGTTCCGCTCTATGGAGCTGGGGCGAGTCTAACCAATTCTGATAACAATGGAGAAGTTCCATTGACCTTAGTATTTGAGGTCCTGTCGCGAGGGAACGTGGTAGGAAAGCTTGTCAGGTCAAAGCATCGAAAGCACGTGTCTTGCTCTCTTGTTGTGAACCCAAATAGCAACAGAATCATCAAGTTTAAGGAGCATTCATGTACATATGACTGATCAGTCTGGATTGATCCACAATTCCCTCGTGAAGGGCTCTGTGCGACGGTGAGGGAACTAATGCTAGCTGGTCAGCTTTGCTTGCTTTAAGTTACCTGCTTTTACTCGCCCTTTCGGAGGAGAAAACAGAGTGTTCTATACATAGATAGCTTTTACAATGGAGTGAGAAATGTACTGGAGCTTTGATTTGTAGTGTAAAGCGGAAAAAATGCTGTATCAGCAGTCCACTGAGTTTGGAATATAAACAACATTGAAGTATTATTTGTGCTCTCTTCTATGTTGCAATTATGACATCATAGTTCCAAATATTTGTAATCTCTTCGGATTAACTTGCTCATGAGAATCTCCGGAGGGGGCGCCGCTGATCCCTTGCTGAACCCGCTGGCTGATCACAAATGATAGTTAAGTAGGTATTTAGACGCAGGAGATCTGAGCTCGTGACTGCCCAAGCAGCAGAAGCACTGCTGATCTGCTTCCATTTCTCATTGTTACATCAATTTTTATCAGTTTAAACCCTACCAATGATTAAATACAAGAGGCATGGACAAGGAAAGAAATGAAAGTTACTTCCCCCTAAAGAATCATATACTGAAAAAAATGCCACTCTTCCCTCATTGAGCGGAAGCCTCAGGCTGAATCTTCTGTTCAGATGGTGAAATGGTCTCTTGCTTGTCAACAGCACAGCCTGTTTCAAGAACTGTTGCGCCAATTCTATTGGGTGGCCAGTAGCGCAATACTGATCTTCCTATTATATTCTTTGCTGGAAGCGGCCCCCTGCGAGTATAATCTAACATATTAGCAAAAAGAGGACGACTTTCGGTCTTGATTAGGACTGCAGAGGATCAGGTGGTCTTACCATACATGCGAGTCATAACTGTTGTTCCGATTATCTCCCATTACGAACACTGAGTTCTCTGGTACACGCTGGCAAATGGATTGTCCAGATATAGAAGTCAGGCATAAAGAGCTAATCTTAAATGACCAGGTAAAGAATAGGATTGGATTCCTATTAAGAGGAAGGAGAGATTTATGTCGATTCAAAGAGTGCACTAACTACCGACCGGAAAAAATAAGAAGAAGAAGAAGAAGAATGCACTAACTATCATTGTACTCACCATAGGTGTCATGTTGTACGAAGGTGGTTCAAGAATGAAACCCTCGTTTCTCTCAACTCCATTAACAAAAAGTTTTCCTGCTCGAACCTGAAATAGTAGCAATTTACATCAAACTCCATTCCTGGAAACCGAACAGAGAGAAGGCAGAAAGAATATATTAAATCAGTTGAGCGAATCCCATTTGCTTAAGAAATAGTTTACTTTGCATGCATCATTAAAGCCAATTTGTCCAGGCGAATCTTCACAATTTAAGTTTTTAAAAGATAAAAAGGGGGCGGTAGAAAATGACAAAATACGTGTATGCTCAATTAGAGAACCCACCACAAGCATGCTATCAAACATAATGCAAGGAGAATAAGATGATCTCCAATTACTCCTTGATCTTTCACACATAAAATGCAGAACACATGGAATATAAGAATCCGCATTCATCATTTAGCAGCCTCACCTCAACGACATCACCTGCCTTTGCAACCACTCTTTTGATGAAAACATCATCATCAGTATATCCTACTTCCTGAAGCACCGGTGGACTTTTGAAAATCACTATGTCATTGGCACATGGCTTTCTAAACAAGTATGAAACCTACAAGACACAAGTAAAGCAACAATCAAGATAAGTAACACCTAACTATTCTATCAAAGACCTAACCACACACACTCTAGCTTCCTATGTCCAGTTAACTACCTTCTCAACAGAAGTCTGAATAAAATCAATCAACACTCACAGCAATTTTTGGTTAACAACACAAGGACACTCGCAAAATACTATCAGTCAATATCACTAACTGCAGCATTAAAATATCGATCATATCTTATACAGACACAACATATTGCCTAAAGTTAGGTGCCTTACTTTTCCCAATCATCTTCAAAACCAAGAGAGCCTAATTTCACACCATGGCAAAAACAACATTCATGTTGGTTACACAGCAATCTCTTTGTAAACATTTACCATAAATCAGGATGCTGGAAATGTCCATGGATCCAAGACTGGATTTACAGAGGAGCGACTTTCCTATGAATTAGAAATTTCCCGATTCGTGCATTATTACTACTAATTGTATCGCTTGGTGACTCTCCCAGTTTTGTTACCATGCTAAATGAATCATCACGTCGATTGTCAAAAGCAAAATCTTTTCTCATTCACATTTCTGAAGAAATCTTTCGCCGATTAGCAATAACACAGCTCAAAGTCTCAAGCACTCAGCTCCAAGAAGTAACTCATCCACTGATAAACAACATTCTTCACGTTAAGCTAATCCATGAACTCTAGAACAATGAGAGCAACTCTACTCATTCATGGATAAACGAAATGGCCAAGATCAAACTTCGAACCAATACCTTCTCCGCAACAATCCGATCACCAACATCGAAAGTAGGATACATGGACAGCGAGGGGATGTACCTAGGCTCCGCCACGAACGACCTGAACGCCAGCGAGATCGCGAGCGCCGCGAAGACCGTCTTCGCGTCGTCGGAGGTCAGGTTCAGCCATTCCGGCAGGATCCCGCCCTCCTGCTCCTCCACTCCCCGTCATCCCCGCCGCCGCCCCCTCCCCCTCCCCGCCCCCGCCGTCCCCGCCGGAAGCGTCGAGCGCCGCCGGCTCGGTCTCCTCGTCGGAGCCCTTTACCGCCTCGCAATTGGGGCGGCGGCGGCGGCCGCGAGCTCCGGCTCCGGCTCCGGCGCCGGAGGGAACGAAGGAGGAGGCGAAGCGCGCGGGCCTCGAAATTGGAGGGACGACTGGATTGGAGAGGCGGAGAGGAGCGAGGGTGGCGGCGGTCTCGACGCGGGCGGAGGGAATCGGCGAAGAGAAATTAGGGTTTTGGAGGGATGGAGGAGAGAGAAAGTGCAGGCACGCCACCATTTCTGTCTCTCTCTCTCTAGCAGAGCTGCGGGCAAGAAGTGAGAACTGCTCGCTTTCAACAAGATAAAAGGAGAGAAGGAGAAGAAGGTGGAAGAAAGGTTTCTCTTTTAACGTTTTTTTGACTTTTTGTTTTACGTTTCTTCTAGATGAATTTTTGGAAAATTTGGGGAAGAATATTAAGTAAATTTGCGCATTAGTATTATTTATATTTTTGAGAGATTCCAAATATCCCCCTGCTCAATAAAAGGGGAATTCTAGCATTTAAAATTCTGAAAAAGAACGCGAAAATTGGGTTGAAAATGATTACTTTTGTTGCTCAGAAAGCTTTTGAAAAATCTGCATTTTTACATAGAAATGTCTTGGATATGAATTTAGCTGATAATCATCATTCACAACCCTGTCGATAAAATAGAATAGTCTATCTTTTAGCGAGCTCCAAATAGATTTTCACTTCTATATTTATCTGTGTTATGAGGAAATGACATCGGAAAATGTGTAATTCATTTTAAAATACTTTTTTGCTATGAATTGATTAGAAAATACCATTTGTCATTAAGATGGTACTGATTACCTTATACCATCTATGAAGATCGATGAATTACAGCGAGAATAACTATACTCCTTTCAAGAGAATTAACAGTGCAAATGTTTGGCCTTGAGGGCCATTGTATACAAGGATCTGTAAACAGGTACTCCATAAAAATTACATACAAATCGAATCAGAGCACCAAAACCAAAGAGTGAGATAACTCTTGCATCCTTGATATCTACAGCCTGAAGAAAAGGCATCAAATATAACTTCGCCGCCAAATTCTATGGAGAGAAGGGTGTTGGCATTGTCGCGGCGATCCAGTCAATGTAAGACCACCATCCTGTATGAACTCACAAAGTGACCGCAAAGCCTGACCTGACCATGTTGCTGCTTCCGGCATTGAGGCGGTTCTACCCTGATCAAACATGTGTTCTTCAGTAGTACAGATTTCGTGGCCTTCCCCATTTTCACGGACGAAGAAATCCGACCTTTCGGAAGCATTGTGCTTCCAAGGGCTGTGGTGGGCGATCCATCTTTGTCGGATGCGACCGAGCCTGATGTTGGCAGAGGATTGGAGTAAGAAGCATGAAGCTTGGGCTTTTGATATATCTTCTCCAAGCTCTGCATGGGTATATCATCCTTCTTGGTTTTCGACTGGTTGTCTAGTTTATCCTTGTAATTGTTCAGGACTCTTTTGGCCTCGGGCACTAGACCAACCGAGCGCCATGCATCTGCCACCAGCTGGATAGTGCTCAACTCAGGAAACACGCCCTTCTCTTCCATCGTTTCAAGCAAATCCTCAGCGTTCCATGGCTGTTTTGCTTCTCCATATCCCCAGATAAGGGTCTCAAAGGTTTTCAAGTTTGGGGAAATGCCCGCATCGCACATGTTCTTGTACACCCTCATCGCATGCTCCATTTTGCTGACAGTGCACCATCCACTGACAATGGTAGTGAAGATCACAACATTCGGGAATAATCCACATTTTGCCATGGAAGTCAGCAGCAACTCAGCTTTCTCAGGTTCTCCAGCACGCGCATAGCCTTTGGCTAGGATGCTAAAAGCATGGATGTCAGGTTCTATCCCAGCCTTCACCATGTCATTAAAGATTTCTTGGCATTTCTCCATAAGTGCCGCTGAGCTCCAAGCATTCATTATAGTGCTGAATGTTACGACATCTGGTTTTACCCCAAATTCTTGCATCAATGTCAGTGCCTGATCACAATTTATGAAGATGAGTCTCTTTACAACCACTTAAGTAATGTTTATGCTTCTATGTAATATTCCAGCTTTAGGGAAAAGATTCGGGAAGTGCAAAGGCAATTCACTTTGTATTTTCACAGGTAGACTTCATCAAGATGCCACATATCATTAAGTTTCAGAGATGTCCAACGACATTATATAGAGAGGCAACAGATCAACAACATGATGAGTTAAATAAGACTCACCTGATCTACACCATCAGTATCGGTACTGTCCAGGAATCCTTTAATAAGTGAGTTGAAGACAACAAGATTCGGATGCACCCCGAGATCTTTCATTCTGCGCATGAACCTCATGGCTTCTGTCATGTTTCCTTCTTTACAATAACCGCTTACGATGATGCCACATGTACGATCGTTTGGCGCAACTTTGTTGTTCTGCATCTCGAGTATCATGCCCTCAGCCTTGCTTGTCTCTCCGTTCTGCGCATAAGCTCTGGCCAATGTGTTGAAAGTGACAACATCAGGTTGCATGCCAGACCCGACCATTCTGTATACGACATTCCATGCTTCCGTGATATTCTTCTTGTTACACCAAGCTCTGACTAGAATGTTGTATGTTCTTTCATTCGGTTTCAAATTTTCCTCTCTCTTCATAAGCTCTAGTAGTTTCAATGCTTCTTCGGGCTTACCCGCAATTCCGAACCCTTTGATTAGAGTATTAAATGTGCTAGTCGTAGGCCTACATTCACTGTCCTTCATTTTCTGGAATGCTTTCATGGCTTCCCCAATCTTTCCAGATTCAGATAAAGCATTGATCACAGCATTAAAAAATATTGCGTCAGGCTTCAAGCCGCTCTCTTCCACCTTAGAGATGAGTGCAGCGATGGAGTCGAAGCGCTTTTGGCTTGCAAAAGCAGCCAGAAGAGTGGTGTATGTTATGAGAGTCGGCCTGTGTCCTTCTTCTGTTAAGCAATCGAAAATGGAATGAGCCTCTTGAGGTTTCTTCCTTTCTATCAAGATGTTCATCAGCTTAGTTCTCGAACGAACTGTCCTACAACTGTTGTTGCTCAAGCAGATGAGACAGCAGGATTGGTTTTCTAAGCTACTTGTACTCGAAACTGATTGAAAGTGATTGTCCTCTTGAAGAAGCCTTTCCTGTAAAACAATATCAAGGAAAAGATTACAATTTGAACAACATTTTAGAGCACCATAGCAAGGCGCAAGGAGGTGCTTCTGAAAACCAAAATCAGGGAAAAACAGATGCAAAGAAATAGTGAAGTCAGTCAGTGAGAAAGAGTTATGTTGATATACCATGATTGGTGACGATTCGACTTGCTTCTTGCTTGAAATGGTTCCCTCCTGCTGCTTGGTCATGTTGACAAAATGGCAGCACACACCATGAACCGGTTCTTCTGAATCCACCCAACCGGCTCTTGAGTATACTAGTGTACCAATGCATGCCTACTCAGATTCATGTGCGTGCTATTATTCCATCCAGCTCAGTGAAATTGTCTCCAAATTTCCAACCTAGTTCAGCGAGCAATGTGAGAAATATATTAAACGATCCTATCTGAGACAGTCCGTGGTATGAACATAATGTTAGTAACCAAGCTAATAATAATGAATGTTTTTCTCAGCATCTTCAAAGTAACATAAGAAAGCCTTCAAAATAAAACTTCCAATAAAAGAATCCCCAAGACAATTAATCGTCAAATTGCGACATTTGCAACACAGATGGTCAAAATCCTAATGGCAAGACAAAAGCCCTAGTGACATGCTGAATAAGCAACAACCAAACAAACTTGGACACAACCTTAAAGCCAAATGCGTGAAGCCTAATAGATAGTTAAAAAAGGCATAAACACACTCAACTGGCAATCAGTTGAGAAAAAATGCCAAATTGCCAAGAGCCAAGCGCCAAATAAAAAAAGAAGCCAACAGGACCAAGTTTTCTTTTCCTCCAAGAATTTGTAATCCATGAATATGCTTTAAGATTCAATAAAATGAGAATTCTACTTCACTAACATAGAAAGAGAAGTCCAGAATTTCTCCAAACTTGATACACCTGTACACACATTAACACCATAATCCGCACCAGACCACTGTTCATTTTGACAATATTACCTACAAAAAATTTACCCTACTTTTATTAAACGCGAAAGCCCAAATGACAGAAAGTGCAGCTAAGTTCAGCAAACTGATATCCACATTCACCTCAAAATCATCCCCACCGACTTCCACAGCAATCAGAAAGTGGCAGCTAAGCGACAGAACACAATGGAATGTCATCTTGCCAGCGCCCCCCACATTCCAAAAGAACAAGAACAAGAACAAAGAAGCAACAGCTCTACTGTAAGCATTAAGAACAACCCATCACCCCACAACCCCCATCAAACATCCACAGAAGCCATGATCAAAGAAGATCGAGAAAAACAGTGAACTGGGCAGTACCTGTCGAGCTTGAGAAGAAGCAGAGTATGGGGTTGAAGATGGACATGCATGGCCTCTTATTAACACAGAGATGGAGAAGTGCATGGAGCACGAAAATCAGATTTCGCAGAGGAAAAGGAAAATGGAGGGTAGCGGAGTGTGTGTGTGTCGCGGAATCCACCGGAGATTCTTATCCACGAATTTTTATCGGAACAAGATATTCTCGGATAAATTCTGAGGCTGTTGAAACTTCGAAGTGAGCAGGTGCTGACGTGGGACTCCGTCATTCGTGGGGAGGAAATTGTTCCACGCCGCCAGGGTTATATGTTACGTGGATATTTTCTTCTTTTTTACTTTTCTTTTCCAAGAGATTGGAGATGCAATTCACATCGAAATTGGCTCACTAGCGTTATCTTATTTAATTAATTGAGTAGAGTCAGTATATCTTTGTCAAGACTAATCTAATTAGCTCATTATTATCGCATCCTATTTATTAATCTTACCACTAAGTGAAACTTTGCTTTTCGCTACTTTTTTTTTCTTCTTCTTCTTTTTTAATTACTCGAATTTAATATATGCACGCAATCCTAAATGACCCTCTCTAGCCACTAAGTCTAGTGCTCTAGCTTAGCGACTCTCGGTTGTGGTCGTCACTGTGATTATTGTACATTTGACCTACTTTATGATCGAGTTAAGTTGAGTTTTTGAATATACACACGCACACTTAAGCTTGTCTAAAAAGTTTACTCATACCAAACTATTGAAGATGAAGTGACTTATAGGAATAGAAATATGTGTGACAATACGTAGAATTACAAGCTTGGATAGATTAAAGTGAATACTTTAATTGACGGGTCCACTCATAGCAATGAAATGTTAAAGTATCTTCGTCAAGCAATTGGCCAAACAAAAGGAAAGGTAGCGTTAGCTTTGACCTGCCCAATAGATGCTTTGGGCCTTGTTGGCTAGGTTGGCTTGAACAGGTCTTGCAAGTTGTCAAAGCCACGATCAAATCTAATAGAGTGAAATTGGGTCCAAAATAGTCGATTTACCATGTTGCATCAAGCTTGCAATTAAAACTTGCAACACATGAAAACACCAAAATCAAAGCTCACGATGATGCCACATATTCTTTCACGTTTCATTGTGGTCGCCATTTTCATGGGGATGAACTCATCGACCACCCCATTGAAAGATCTTAAATGCACCTCGGATTTAGTAGCGATCAACAGATAGGGCATGTCGACTCGACCAAAGCCCGGTGACCATAAGTCCAACAGCCGACCAGCACATATTTTGGCTTGAAGACTACGGCTAAGCTTGTCCAATACATAAAATTCATTGAAATATATTTTTGGACATCCTACAACATGGCTTTTAGCCCCTAGTATCCTCCATAACAAGATATTCTAATATTAGGAGATTTTAATGCAACATCAATTGGGTCAGCCTGGCGTCTTATGGAAGGTCACTTGTCCAAATCCTGTTCAATTTAATCGTTAAAGCTTTCAAACCTAACCCGGCTTTGCCTCACTCGATTGGCATGAATGATGAGTAAGATCCGTGCACGTTAGTACCGTGATCGGGATAAGCCAATCCAAATTGAATTTGGAATCCGAAATGCAAAACTCAGCTTCACGAGAATTTCGAAGAGAGGCAAGATGGGATTTTCCTTCTCTTTTTCTTTTATTTTTCGTTTTTTGGGTGAGAGATGGTCTTAAAAATGTATTCCTCAACTCAACCAACGTTGAATTTCCTCCCTTTTCGTTTTCCCCAACAAGTTTGAAGATTATATTGAAATCTGCATTAAAAAATTTAAATTTTGGCTGATGTACAATGTCATTCATAAATTTTAAATTTATTCAATATAGTCCATGAACTATTAAATAATATCCAATATGGTCATCCTATTTTCTTCAAACAACAAATTAGGCATCATTTGATGACGTGAATAATTATATGTTGAGTTGGATATTGAAAATGATGATTCCAACATGTTTAGTTTTTATTCATCTACTTTTGAGAGAAAAAAGGAAAAAATTAGGGCTTTAACATATCCATGTTATTTGATGATATGGATTTTATATCTTGGCTTGATATGAATATATGAGTTGAATCACTTCCTTGGTGGCCGCGATGGTTTGTGATCTCTCTCCCTCATGAAGAGGAGGAGTTCGAATCTCTTCACGGTCGCTTAGGGTCTTAAATGGAATACTGGGGGTGGTGGGTCATCTCGCTTACGTGTCCCTCGGTTTACTTGATGGCTGCCGGCTGTACGGACTTCTTAAGTCACAAAATATATATATATATATGAGTTGGATAACTCTCGTGTATTTTTTATTATTATTATCCACAATTCAAATTTTAGGGATGTAGACTTGGTTAATTTGAATTATAATGAAATCACAACATGGAACATTTCTATGTAGTTTTAAGGACTAAATTGAATATTTACTAACAATTGAGAGATCATATTGAATAAATTATAGATTCAAAGATAATGTTACATATTAAATTAAAATTTTGAGATCATTTGAGTCATTTTCCTGATCAGATATCCAAATTTGATCAAATCAAAGCGATCCATTGCCAAGAAAGCGACGATCCGATTGAATATACCTTTTGCTTTTAACCTTTTCCGTTGCACTAATCCTAGATTAGACTCAACTAACGCATTTGAGAAAATTAATAAAAAAGAATCGGAATCCAACTGTTGTCGACAATTAAAAAGTACAACCCAGAAAAATTCGATGATAAATAATAATACGAGACGACAATCATTATCTACCAATGCCTCCAATCATACTTTTTTTTAAAAAAAAAAATCGATGATCATGGGTTGCTAGGTACGGAAATTTCAGCGTAAAAGATTCTTATCGCTAATAACAAAAAATGAAATTTCACATATTCCTCTATAAAATCAATTGAATATCCACAATCTCACTATAAATTGAAATTGAAAAGTACAAGCTGACCTTATTCGAAAAACATAATAACCTAACAATAACGATGAATGAAATCTTATAACAATCGTTCCGAAAATTTGGTTTTCTCAATTAATTAAAGAAATCACTGTAATACTGTGAGGCGACGAAATTTTTTTGTATTTTGTACAATTATTGTGAGTGGTACCTAATTGCCCCCCAAAATTGACCAACCACATCCTCAGTATACTTTTTTTAATTTGTTAACTAATTAAACCCAACAAAAGGGACCCACAAAAACACTTCACTAAATAACATCAAATATTGGACCCGAGCATGTCCTTAAACTGCTTCGCCCTGAATCGAGCATCTTAGGGTGCCTAGTTATCCCCAATTTACAGGAATTTAACTGGGATTATGGGATAAAGTCTCCATTAGGCTTCCCCGCCAACCCCTCCAAGGGAGGGGAGCCCATTTCAAATTCCCGTGAAGCCCTTCTCCTACCTTATTAGGCTGGGTGCAGGGAAACAAAGAGACTTGGCCAACCCCCCATTGTGAGTGGGCACATCCTCAGTATACTTTTTTTAATTTGTTAACCAATTAAACCCAACAAAAGGGACCCACGTGAGTGGGCACATCCTCAGTATACTTTTTTTTAATTTGTTAACCAATTAAACCCAACAAAAGGGACCCACAAAAACACTTCACTAAATAACACCAGATAAAAAGAAAATTAAAAGAAAAAAACAAAAGCTCTTTACCCACTAATTTTAATTAGTGTTAATCACGTCTCTTTCACCTTTCAGCGGAGTCCCAAAACCGAATGGCAAACTTCTTCCTCCAATAAATAAGCCAAACCTCCAAAACTCTCTCTTTCTTTTCTCTCTCTTTCTCTCTCTCTCTTTATCTCTCTAGAGATAGATAGAGATATGTTGAAGGTATGGAAATGGTACCAGAGCTGCCTCTCGCTCCACCCCGTGAAGACGCAGGTCATCAGCTCCGGCGTCCTCTGGGGCGTCGGCGACGTCGCCGCCCAGTTCATCACCCACTCCACCGCCCGGAACCGCCTCCAGATTTCCGTGAGTCTCCCGCCGTCGCCGCTGCCGCCGCCGCCTCCTCCGCCGTCGCGGCGGTCTTCTTCTTCCTTCTTCTTCCTCTTGTTCCGTGTCTTGTTTTCGCTCTCCGATGATGTCGTTATCCTCTCTGTTCGCGTCGTCTCTCCGGCTGGATTTTCGTTCGATTGCGCCTCCGGTGCTTGTCCGCATGCGTTTGCTCTGGTTGGATTTGCCTGGCGCGCGCTCTCCGAGTGCCGCTTCGCCGGAGCGACGGTTCCGCGACTGGTGTCGCGCGGTGCGAAGCGTTGTTTTAGCGGACGTTAGGTCAATGAGATTTGAGCCTGCCGAATCGGCGGATAGGAGCTGTTGAAGAGGTTTTTCTCCGTTCGATGTTCGATGTCCGTTTCTGAATCGCATCTGCTGATTAGAGCTTTTCCGATTATCGTCTGTTTGTGGTGTTGGCAGTGGAGGATTAGTTAGTTAATTTGGCGTCGGCGTGCGTTTTTGTGCAATGGATAGGATGATTTGACTCCAGGGAAATTTTAATCCGTGACTAGTTTTTCTTTCAATGCTGAAACGGACTTTTCCTCTGGATTGTGGCACTGTCTCGACGGATTATTGGAGAAGTCTAAGTTAATATATGGATAATATCAGGTTCCTTTCGGTGTTGGATGTATTCAATTTGAGACGTCAAATTTGCAACCCTATTGAAAGGAACATGTGGGGACGCCTAAGTTTCAGGAGTGGGTTTCGACTCCCACGCCCTACAAGAGCTTGTGGTCTCTCAAATTGAAATAGTAATTGTACTCTTTAAAGTTAAATCTAGGAATCACTGAGAAACTCGAGGATCAGAAGTGTATTAGACCATTTTGGTTCTTTCTTCTATTAAAGAGTTTACCTGCTATAGATGCATGAAAGTGGGAGCTTTCCTTCCCTCCAATGAAGTTCATCCTTACACGACATGATGTAGATGCTACACGAACCTGCTAAGGTAGTTCACTGTGGCAAATGTAGCTTCAGTAGCAGCTAAAAGAATGCAAAATTGGGCTGTAACTGAGAGATGGCATCTTCCATGCCTTATTATGTATAGATCAAGTTCTGACTTTATTTGTTGAACTTTCTTTATCCGATTTGGTTCAGGTAAATCTGGACGTAGAGATATTGTACTTTTTGTTTGGGACCATACTCTTGTCAGACACTATACTGCTGATAAAAATTTTTAGGTCAAGAGATAGTGTTTTTGTTGCTGCGGTATTCTCCTGTTGTTTTGGTCATCAACGACAGCAACCTGGATGTTAAATGACAAATGCAAATTTGACTTGAGATCCTGCAACCTAAAGTTCCAATTAAATCATTTGATCACCCCGTTTCTAGTTTGCTTGGTAGTGAAGAGACTACTGTCTTGTGCTGGAATTAAAAAAAAATAGTTTCAGTGTCTTAACATTCACCGCAAATCTTAACCCATACAATCAAAGTAGATCTTTTCTAGATCCTTTTATTTTCTTTATTATCCCCTTTTAGGAAAGTTTCTTTTAATCACAACCCTGACATGGAGTCAATAAATTTGACCATATAAAGATGTCTAATTAGATGCAGTTATTTCTGAAGGCTGGAGCATCTACTTCTCCATGCACATGGTCCTCCACATGCAGTTTCAGGTTGATGTAATTTCATAAGGCTATTAAGTCAGCTCCAATGCTTGAGATTGTTTGCATTTTACCCCTCCATATGACTGGTAAGCTCAAGCTGCACTTGCAAATCAAAGAAGATCGTCCATTAAAAAAGGAAAAAGAAAAAACTCAACAATTTATCAAATCTCTAGCATTATAGGATAATTAATAAAAGTCCTTCTTGAGCCATCATTTACCAAAATAGATAAGATGTGTTTCTTTTTCTTCCATTTTTGTTGCCTTGCAATCTTTTGCAATGCCAAGGTTATGAATTAATTGGATATCGCTGTTTTAATTACTGATTGAGCACTTCAAGATTTTTGGGGTTCCACAATTGTCTCCTTAGTCTTTGCTGTATACTCTTTCGCTGCTTCTAATGGGCTTAGTTTCAAAGTCTATCTTATGATTATTGTAGCCCCGCTTAGTTTGTTCTGACATATCTTTGTTTGCTGGGAAGACCATAACTGTTGTGTAAATTTACAGGAAGCAGATTCTAAATTCAAAGTTAACTGGAAACGCACAGCTATTACAAGTTTGTTTGGGTTCGGCTTTGTAGGCCCTCTAGGCCATTTTTGGTTAGTCTTTATCATGTCGCTTCTTCTATTAAGCTATTTACCATCCTGTCATTTGCGTTTCCACTTATTGTCTAGGGTTTGGCCTATTTCTATACTGAATACCTGAATCTTCAAACAAATGGACATATGGACATTTTAGGCTGTTTAAACTCGTGGAATTTTGTCATTATGTTCTAAAATCATTTTTTTCTTCCATTTGCCCATAAAGTCAAATAAGTAATTTTTGTTTAACAAAAGACAGGTGAAAATTGCCCTTAGCTTTGTGATACTACCACAGTGTAAGTCTGGAACTTGCAAATTAAGCGTGATGGTCTCGAGAGCAATTGTTCCAAACAAAATGTGGTTCAGGGGGAATTTTGACTCTGTGTTGGGTAGTACTGGATTTGCCATTTATGTATGAAAGATTAATAAGCCATTCAAAGCAGGGAAAAATATTGGTGTGAGGTCATTGCAGATATGGAAGATTACGATTCTCACAGGAGACAAAACTGGACTGTGGTATTCATTAATGGTTGACTTTTTGCGATGAAAGCTAGCTTATCATCACATTTTAATTGCTGTATGATACCTGTGTTTGTTCTTCCAATGGGGGTGGAGATGAACTGAGATGACCAATGAGTCCGTGCATCCACAAAGAAGAATTTTGTACATTATTAAGCAAAGAGGTGGTAATGCCTGCATTTGACAATCTTATTCTCTTCTAGGTATGATGGGCTTGACAAATTTATAAGACTCAGGTTGCAATTTCCACCGAAGTCTGCCAAGTTTGTTGCTGCTAAAGTGGCAATGGATGGGATCATCTTCGGGCCCTTTGACTTGTTTGTTTTCTTCAGTTACATGGGATTTGCCGCTGGTAAAAACGTTGCTCAAGTGAAGGAAGACGTGAAGAGGGACTTTCTCCCGGCCTTGATTTTGGAGGGTGGAGTTTGGCCACTTGTTCAAATCGCCAACTTCCGATACGTCCCGGTCAGATATCAGCTCCTCTATGTCAATATGTTCTGCTTGCTAGATAGCGCTTTCTTGTCATGGCTCGAGCAACAAAAGGACGCTCCTTGGAAGCAGTGGTTCACATCTTTTCACTCCTTGAAGGAAGGAGGAGGTCAGGGCAGATGACGAAAATTCTTCTTCGACTCTTCGGCTGTGCCCGAGTGGGCGATGCAGGTGACTTATACATTTCGCGAGAAAAATAGATCCAGGTTTGTGCATTAGAAAGCTGTCGATGGAGGCGCCATCAATTCAATCTCTCTAGTTCATAGATGCTAATTGGATCTTTGCTTCAGATGCAATATGGAAAAAAAAAAATGGTTTGATTTCCTCCCTCTACAGTTAACGGAATGAAATCATGAATTTTCCATAAGAGCAGGGACTCAGATGAACAATGTTGTATTCATCACTGTAGATCTGCCAAGTGCGGCAGGCGTCCCGGCAATAGCTGCTTTTTCTCCTCCATTTTTTCCCTCCTTTTTATGTTTTTAATTATTTTGTAGGTAATTTACATAAAAAGCTCGTTTTGATGCTCTATAATGAACGCGGCCCGGAGGAATCAGCAGAGATTAAAACGAATATAAGATTTTTTCTTAAATCCACATGATTCGAATTGATTCAAATATGTCCGACGGACAATGTCCGTCGGACATATTGGAATGTTTTGATCTCGCGTTGGGGTTTGTGTTTATCATCTTCTTCGTTCTTCCTTCTTTCTGAACATTCCAATATGTCCTTTCCATAAAGGAAAAACAAACGAACAAAATGCATGGGGTTGTTAAAAAACCCGAAAAGAAAAAGAGAGCACCTAATGCAACTGCAAGCACCTTACTTCATCACCAAGAGAAAGAGATGCCTTCTTCAAATGGAAATTCCTTTTTTTGGTTAACTTCAAATAGAATTTATCTTCTTCAAGCTTGGTCCATCGCCGGCGCTCACGACCACCGCGACCAATTCGCTCACTCGCATCACGTTTTACCGGTCCAGGTCACTACTAGAAGTTCTGACCAAGTTGTGTTAGTTCACGTCCCGTGCTCATCTTGCTAGAGCCATCAACTTGAGAAAATATGACGTGGCGCGCACGAACCACTCAGGTACCGAAACCTGTCCCGAGCGGGACCCCCTGGAAAATGAGAAAAGGGCTGGTATTCGGCTGGCTCGGCTCGGCTCCACCTGCAGAAAAGAAAGGACGGTCAGCGTATTCCCCCCGCTCAAAATTTCTCTCTCTCTCCTCACTTGAATAGGCCGGTTCTCTCTCTCTCCTCGTAAAAGAACCGAGAACGCTCAGAGCCTTCCTCTGTTTCCTTCTCCGCGCATCCCACCTCCTCCGGCTACAGCTACGGCTCCGTCTCCGCCTCCGTCTCCGCCTCCGCCTCCGCCTGCCCAAAAGCCTCGCTGGTCATCTCAGTCTCGTTCCCGAGCGGCACCAGGCTCCCCGCCGCTGACCGGGCGCTGTCCCTGACGCTAGCCCGCTCGGTCGCGAGGGAGATCTCGGCGGACTTGGGAGGGGTCGACGGCGCGGCGAAGAAGGAGAGGCCTGCTGCATTTTCTCTCTCTTCTTTTCAACGGAGCGCGCGCTATTTCTTCCCGCTTCTGCCTCTCTTTCCTCAAGCACTCCTCTCCTCTCTGTCCCGAGTCCTCTCACTCACCCCAAGCGCCCCCCTCCTCTCTGTCTCGAGCCCTCTCACTCACCCTAAGCGCTTCCCTCCTCGCCTCGTTCTTGGTCGATGATGGCGGAGCTCTGCTTGATGGCTTCGCATGGTTGTCCGCCGAGCCTCGTTCTTGGTCAGGAGCAAGGGCGCGAGCAGAGTCGTCAGGGTGAGTCTCGACTTCTCTCGGTTCCTCTCGATTCTGTCCGTCGCGGATTCGAATCGGAACGAACTGGGTTTCGTGCCTAGGGATTGCCGAAGCGCTTTGGATAGCTTCCGTCGGTTGATTCTTGTGCGGTGTTGTCGATTTTGTTCTATTGTCGTGGCAGCTCCGTGCTTGCTGCTTGGCGTTCAGTCTTTGATTGGGTCGTGTGGTGTTTTAGCTCTGTAGCTCGTCGTTAGCTGCGGCTTTTGTGAGTTTCGATGCTGCACTGTGCACGTCGTTGACTGGGCCTCTGATGTGTTGCAGAACTCTGGTTCTCTAGGAGATTCATCTATGTAAGATCTCTTGATCACGAGTTTTTTGTTTTTCACCACTCTTTGTCTAAAAGATTGAAATTTTACAACTCCATCTTGACCTCCGTGGCTTGATGCTCCAAGCTTGGTGATTTCGGGTTTAAAGAGTGCTGCGAAGTTGCAATTAAATTTTGCTTTTCATTGGTGCTTGCACGTTGCGAAGCTTTGTCTTTGTTGATTCTGACCTCCTCAATTGTTTAGGGTGGTTTAGATCTATGTGCAGTGATGTTTGCTAGGGATTTTCTTTTGTTCTATGTTAGATTATAGAAATGGCTAATGTTGGTCAGGTGTCGGTTCCTTGTTATTTTGCATCCTGCATTCTAGAAATCTAATTATGGAAAGTGCAGGATCTTCAGCCAATTTTGCCTGCTGCTAGGACAAGACAAGACATTATAAGATTGGGATCCATGACCCTCAGTCCTAATCAATTCAAGGAGGCAGTGGAACCCCTATATGTACTGTTAGCAGCAAAGCGGTGTGTGCAGATTGATTCTGTGGAGAAAGATCCCGTGATTCTAGATTTGCAAGGTATGCACGTAATACTCAGTTGAAGATATCTCTCTCTTTTATTTTTTATTTTTTTTTAAATCAATTCACGTTATATGTCAGCTTGTCCAAAAGGAGAGACCTTGAAATAAAGTGCTCGCGTTCCTTTTGGGTATAATTTATTTCTCATGTAAATTTGTTAATTACAAGCTTCAAGTCATTGATTTCATTTGATGAAAATCTCACCCTTCATGCCACAGAGATAATGAAATTTTTGGGGCCATTATTATTTATCACCCTTACAGTTTTAAATCATCTTACCACAAAACTACTTAAGAATATGAATTTGTATCCTTTTTTTGCAAGTGCTTGATGGTATAAGCAATTATATTAGGCCACACGAATTTGTAGAATCATACGCTTAATGGAAACTGAAACTAGCAATTTATTCATGGCACTTGCATTTGTATGGTCAGAAAATTCATGGAAACTAAATTTCAACAACAAATGGGGGATTACTGTTGAGGTTGGTAGAACTGGCTAAAGTGCTGAACCATCTATATAGGTTTAGGAGATCACTGAAACCAAGATCTGCTTCTAAAGAAAACAATATAGCTTTTGTAGGGCATGTGTTGCAGTGCTCTTTGCAGTTAAACAGGTTACTTGTCGTGAGAGGGGATGGTCAAGTAGTGGTTTATTTATTATGATTGCAGATGTCCACTCAACTACTGGGCCCCTAGGCACCGGAATTGCCGAACAATCCACCATGCAGAGAGAAGTCCTTGAGTTTAGCATGTCTGGATTGAGTTGTGCTGAAAAGGTTGGACTAGATATGTCTCTAGTATCTGATTTAACGGGTCTTCACTCAGTGGAAACTGACATGCATCGCCTGCCCATCATTCCTTCTCTCGTCTACCCTAACTTTCGATTTTCCACTCAGAGCGCTCTCTCAGATTTTATGGGAGATTTGGTCCGAAATTCAAAAATAACCATTAACTCCGATGGTAGAGTCTTGATCGCAGCTAGTGGGGCTGAGATGAAGGATCTCCTCTCAGTTGTAGCGGAGTTTTACCTATTGAGGAACTTAACTCAAGGGAGAAAGCTTTTGATGCCAGTTCCTTATGACAACAACCACCTCATATGCTTAGTGGGTCATCGCCTTAAACCGTTGTTAAATTGAGTGTATCTGTTTGTAGATGAACACGCAATTGAGAAATGCCGAATTGTTGCCCTGTTATATTTGTGTATGCGCTAGGCCAGTCTTTAGCACTTTATGGAACTGTATATCTACCTCAATAAACTTATTCGCGTCTTAACAGATCTAACTGAGTGAGAACCTTAGTTGTAAGTATAACATGTGGGAAGTAAACACAAAACCACCCCATGTGCATCAACTTAGTTGCTTGACATTAGAGAAGCATGACCCTTGGAAGGAAATTAAGCTTAAAGGCTACAATAAGCAGGTGGGTTGAGCTGACATCTGGCATTTCGCCATACTGCTAGGGATGTTTGTGCTCAGAAATTTGCATGCTTTTGATGAACTTCAAATAGTGTTATTACATGGCTTCTGCCTTATGTATGTGAGAGCCTCTGACCCAAGCGTTATAGAATCTTCGTTCAACAGTATATTAAGTCAATTGTTTCGTTTTATATGTTCCTGTTTATATTCTTCTTCTTATTTATATTACTGCTGCAAATGTGTACTTTTGGAAATAGACTGCTCATATCCTTATGTCACACTAATTTTCTGCATTATGGTTCTTGATCATTTCCAGGAAACTGCAAAAGAGGAGGTAGACAAAATTGTGGTTACTGATGCACCACTTCTCTTTCCTCCTGGACAGATACTTCTTGCATTTTCCTTTTCTTACAGTTCTACTTTTACTTGGTTCATGAGCAAATTTTTAGGCCCGGCAACTTGCTTTCAATTTTTGGATAATTTCCCATTAGGTTTATATACTCTATATGAGGAGTATAGATTTGTTCGAATAAAAAGGAGTTGAACTCATGTCAGATGCTTCAACGTGTTAAATGGGTATCTGGGCAACAGAGAAATATGGTGCAGGAGCAATTTTGTAACCTTTAGAAATGTTGGCTGCAATACCGGTAATAGTGGATGTGTTTGGAAATTATAACTCTTGAGCGCTTCCAAGATCTTGGTCTCTACCTCACTGAATAAATCCTTTAGAATTTCTCCTTAGTTTGATGGTGTAGCTGAACTCCCATGTTATATTCTTAAAGGCTTTTTTATGATTTCTGGTGCAGCTGGCATTGGCGGCTTTGCGTCATGCTAATGAGGTGCATAGAGTTCTGGACTATGAAAGGTTAAAAGCAACTCAATTGTTTTTTTATGAAACCAACAATAAGAATTACTTGCCATAGACATCTCTACATTGGTTTACTTGCCATAAACCAAAAATTAATACCGGCAAATGTTCTGATGGAGCTTGTCTTGAAGATCAATGAAGCTGTTATAACTGGCTTCATCAAATGTTATCCCTCTTAAGACAGCAGAAACAACGTATGGACGGATTTGTGAGGTCTGCAACACATAAATGGTCACTCAAGTAATAAATGATTCCAGCATAGATCAATCTAGACAGATCAATCGTCACATATCGTACCTCTGGTTTTACATGCATCTTAAGCATTGATCCCCTGCTGATGTTACGAAGACTGTATTGAGGTGTCCTCCTCGCTTATTGAATACACGTAGGGCCTGAGCAAGCCCTTCGAGGCAAAGCAAGTCGTATCTATGCATTTCTTAGAGGATACCTTATTATTATAATAGTATAGTCATTTCTACACTACATGCAGGAATTTATCAAGAAGAATAATCATTAATTACCAATACAGACTAAATGATGATAAACCCATCATCTCTTTGAAAAACTTGACTTATAACTAAATAATGAAGTTTCTAGATGACATGATTCAAAATAAAGCCAACAGCATTAAGGAGTCAATATCGCAACCTGCTGACCAAATCTAAAAAGGCTTGTTACGTTTTTTGCCGACGATAATACCTATAAAATTTGGGGATTGACCCATCTAGCATGACAAAATGTTGAACATAAACTAAATTCAAGATCAACCCTTTTAGGACCATTATCATGAACCGGGAATCCCAAGGGTTAGAGTATCAACCCGCTTCCCCATACAACTAGAATTCTTCACAAAGTGGTGAAAAGATGTCCTAACTTGTACCAATCTTTCAAGACTATTAAAAGAAACTATTAACACATAAGTAAGAAAAGCCTCGACGCAACATCACATGGACTACTCAAAAGCTTAGCCTTTTTCAGGTGGTAATGTGTTTATGAAGTCTCTAATTACATGCAATTAGTCCTTCACATTGATCGACCGAAAAGATAACAAAAAACCTTCGGCAACATCATAACATCAAAGAAAAGATCGAACCACACAGCATCTCGATAGCCATTACGAGCAACATGGTCCGCGAAAGACTTTAACCCATCCGAAGTCGGACACTAGCATCTTAAACCCCCGAACCAAAATTTACCCACGACCCGCGAAACAGCTCCAAACCCATCCGAAACACACAACATCTAACCGAATGCCGAATCAACTTTGCAGTCACCTGTTTGCCGGAACTTCGATTTTGTGTAGATGACTTCCTCGTTCTCATCAGTCTCCTCTTCCAGGTGCTTCTCCTTTCTGATGATCGCCTTCTCCGTCGTCTGGCCAGCACAAACAAAGAAGCCCAACCCCTCAGCCTTTAAAAAAGAAAAATCCCCCCCCAAAAAAAAAAAAAAAAAAAAAAAAAAAACCCAGGTCTGATTTGCTCGCGGTGGTTCGCCGGTAGGAAAGAGGGACGGCAGAGAGAGAGGGAGGTCGCGGTCCTCTCGCCAGTCCCGTGCAGTGGTTCGTCGATTGCTCGCGGTCCTCTCGCCGGTCCCGTGCGGTGGTTCGCCGGTCGGAAAGAGGGAGGGCAGAGAGAGAGAGAGAGGGAGGTCGCGGTCCTCTCGCCGGTCCGGTGCGGTAGTTCGTCGGTTGCTGGCGGTGGTTCGCCGGTCGGAAAGAGGGAGGGCACAGAGTGACTGGGAGGTCGCGTCTGTTCGTCGGAGAGAGAAAGAGAGGGAGGGAAGAGTGAGAGAGGAGAGAGAAAAACCCAGCAAATTCGAGTGAAGAGAGAGAAAAAACCCAGCAAATTCGAGTGAAGAGAGAGAAAAAATTTGAGCGGGAGGAATACAATGACCGTCCTTTCTTCGCGGTGGAGCCGAGCCGAGCCGACCAAAATCAGCGCCTTCCTTTTCTAGCGGGTCCCACTCGGGGACACGTGCCGGTATTCATTGGTTCGTGCGCACCAGGTCAGCGGATGACCTGGCGCGCACGAACCACTGAATATTTTCTTCATCAACTTAGCCTCGCTAGTCATCTCACCGCGCCATCGTCACCATCTGCTGTTCAGGTCATTCTCCACCATTCACGCCGCCGCCAGATTTGACGAGGAGCCATCGCCATATCTTGGCTCTAGATCTGAAGGCATGAGCTTGACCTCGTTGTCAGGGCTTGGGGCCCATCAAGCTTCCGGCCATGGGTATGCAGCCGTCCTCGAATCTAGAGGTGAGCTTGAAGACCTACAACTGCGCATATGCACTTGCGGCTTGAGCGCGCTTGGCATGGTGCGGAAGAAAAGAAGAAAAGAAGGTGATGAATAATAAAAATGAAAAGAAAATGAAAAAAAATGCTTTTTAACGAAAAGTCCCTGACAATATGTCGCCCAAATCAGCACGCACGATCCAAGTACTCAGTACTCACTGGCCGAAGAAGATTTGGCCCGTCGGTGAACTAAGCCCTTATTTGTAATTAGATAAATCATTTCAGAATCTTTTTTAAAATACAATCGACTTTGAATCATTTTATGAAAAAATAACGACATTTTGGATGTTTATTTAGAATTTTTAATATTCAACATAATATTTACATATTATAAAGAAATTACATTTAAATAATGGATAAACACACACAAATCAAGTTTGGATTCTAGTCACCGGAAAGATCGTAGGAAAAATGACAATTTCGAGAACACGACACCTAAATCGACATTTTTCTATAAAAAAAAAGGAAAATCGAATTTCTTGTAGAAGATAATAATATTCAAACTCCTCTTCTAATCCTTTTACCGTACGCCTATACAGTGAAATTGCGAATTCAAACTTTCCGTACGTCGATTTGTGGTATATTTTCAACACTCGATGGATTATAGTTCAAAATTCAGTATTTAAAAAAAAAAATACTTGCGTTTAATTATTTATATATTTTTCGTCCCCCCTTGATCGCGATTTCACGAAAAAAAGTTGGAAAAACAGGCTCCCGCCTGTATAATAATAAGCCGTTCGTGGGCAAACCGGATCTCTGCAGAGCGTTCACTATCGGATCGAGAAAAGACGAAACGAAAGTACGACCGGCGGCCGTTTCGGGCGCTAAACCCAACGCGAGCGCAACCGCCTCCGCCGATCGCCGCCGTTTGCCGGAGCTCGAGGAGCCTCCTCCCGATGTCGCGAGCTCCCCGCCGGGCCGATCAGCCTCCGGTGACCCCACCGTCCCCCTGACAACCGCCGCCGCCGCCGCCCGCCATGACCGCTCGTCGAGTCTCTCTACCGCTCGCTCTCCTCGCCGCCCTCCTCGCCGCCTCTCTCCTCCGCTACGTCCCCTCCCCCCGGCCCCCCGAAACCCTAGGCCCGGCCCCGGCCCCGGCCGCGGCCCCGAACCGCACGGGCGCCAACTACATCGTCCGGTTCACCCGCTACGAGCGCGCCGAGGATCACCGATCCTACCTCGAGGCGAGGGTGCGGTCCCCGGGCTGGCGATGGATCGCGAGGCGGAACCCGGCGTCCGCGTACCCGACCGACTTCGGGCTGGTGTCGATCGAGGAAGGGCCGGCGAGGGAGGGTCTGATCGGGGAGATTGGGAGGCTAGGGCTGGTGAAGGACGTGAGCCTGGATTTGAGCTACGGGAGGGGGTTGCTCCGAGAGAGCGGCGAGAGGGTCGGGGCGTTCGTTGACGGGATGAAGCGGCCGGGCAAGATTTTCACGTCCATGTCGTTTAGCGAAGGCGAGGGGGAGTACTACACCACTGCGATTAGCAACTCTTCGATAAGCTGGAGACGGCATCTGTTGACGCCGGTGAGATGCATCAAAACTGCGTTATCGAGGTTTCCGGTTTGCTTAAATCTAATTAAGCGAATGTGGGAGCAAGCGTGGTGTGACGATTATGTGTTTAGCTAACTAAATGCTGTCATTTTAACGACTGATGTCTGCATGTTCGGATTGAATTGTTCACTGGATCTGATAAATATAACTGACGCCGTTGAGATTATGAAGATACTCTATCCTTTTTCCTTCGCTTATTTGGTGTTGACCTGCAGAATTTGGCGTTTGACCATATAGTATCAAAGATTTCTTGTGTGTTTCGGATTGAAAATGGGGAATTTTATGCCTCCATCATTGACAGAATCTTTGTTAATCCCAGTACATTTGCTATCTTATACTTTGTTTCCGGTTTCCATAAATCTATGTTCTGACTTTGGGATATCTGGATTTTTTCTGTTGTGTTTTCAGAGCAGAATATGCATGATAGTTATTCCTGGATGTTCTTTTTGCTTATTCACGTGGCCTTATACCTGTTTTTCTTTTTCTTTCTATTTTAAATTTCTTCTTGTTTAGAGATCTCAAGTCACATCCATGTTTGGAGCCGGCACACTTTGGGAAAAAGGTTATACTGGTAGAAAAGTAAAAATGGCAATATTTGACACCGGTATACGGGCTGGTCATCCACATTTCCGCAATATAAAGGTACTCATTTTGATGGAACTTGTTTTTGGTTGCTAAGCATTAGTTTGTAGAGGTGAAGCGAATGGAACTTTGCAGTGTGCTGAGTGTAAATGTTCGATTTCTTCAGCTCCATCTCTGGTATTGCCACTAACATCAAATTTGGCTGACTATCAGGAGCGCACAAATTGGACCAACGAGGATACCTTGAATGATAATCTTGGACATGGGACATTTGTTGCCGGTGTCATTGCTGGTGTAGATGCAGAGTGCTTAGGATTTGCACCTGATACTGAAATTTATGCTTTTCGTGTGTTCACAGATGCACAGGTAATTCCTTCTTTTGGATCATCCACTGCTAAAATTTTAAGTAAGTTGGTGCACCCATAAATGCTTTGTGGATTACAGCAAAGTGCCAACTTAATAGCATAGCGTTTGGGAACATTAAAGAATTTGATGTCTGGTTTGGCTAGTTGTGGACCACTTTGTTTTATCTGCCCTCACATAGGTATATTGCGGCGTATGTAGTGTACATTTATATGTTATTTGCAAGATGATGATAATTGTGTATTCAGCCTACTGCAGGTATCATACACATCATGGTTTCTGGACGCATTTAACTATGCTATTGCAACAAAAATGGATGTGCTGAATTTGAGCATTGGTGGACCAGATTACCTGGATCTCCCATTTGTGGAGAAGGTAGGCTCTTATTATATGTTGAAAACATTTAATTACTTCGACAGACTGGCAAGATCACTTTTTATGTGGGTTTTTAGAAATTAGAGTAGCCTGGCTAGTCAATATCCTTTGTCTGGATCAACTTGATATTTTTGTTAATAATATTTAGGACTTTTTAGGACTGCTGCTGAAAAAGTTTATTCACTTGTTCTTTGCATGTCCAAACTGCCCTCCCATTTACTTTTTCATGTTTCAAAGGTTGATCAGTCTTGCTTAATTGTTTAGATTTAATTTTCAGAATTCTTTGTAAACCATAAGAGGGTGGATCTCGTCCTATTTCTGCTTTGCAAACATTTCTGCTGTCACGAAAATGAGTTTCTCAGTAGTGTACTCTGTTTAAATTTATTGTCAGATTTCAGCATACTTCCTTGTATATATGGGGTGTAGAATTGGTTATTGACTTAATTCTGTTTTCCAGGTTTGGGAAATAACAGCAAACAACATAATAATGGTTTCAGCAATAGGAAATGATGGACCACTTTATGGCACTTTAAATAACCCAGCTGATCAGAGTGATGTTATTGGTGTTGGTGGTATTGATTACAGCGACCATATAGCCTCATTTTCCTCACGTGGCATGAGTACTTGGGAGATTCCCCATGGGTAATTGATGTTGCTTACTTCAAATTACTTAAGAATTGGTCTACTGTGTTTTTCTATTTGGTTTTGCTTGGACAACTTGATGGGATTAACGAAGGAAAGAATCATGGGAATTGCAATTGGTTACAAAAACTGTTTTGTTTCTCTATTCTTGAGCTGAGTTTGGCATTAGGTCTTTAGTGAGCATAGTTTTCATCATATTTTTCTGTACTGTACTTAACATCTCAAGTCAAATCCTTGTTTGTATGAGTAGTAATCCAACTGTTGCTGCACATGGTTCATGTCATATGCCAGTGATGACATTAATTCATTGAATACCTGTCTGTTAGCTGACTCTTTCTAATATGCTTCTGCCTAAAGAGCTGTTTGGTGACTGAAGAATGATAGGAAGGAAATAAGCTTGTTTTCTTGAGCTCACTGAAACCAATTGTTCTTCTGTTGCATGGCATTATGAGAAACGCTATTAGTGGGGGTTTCTTAACTACTAAGGCAATTTTGATTATCTTGTTGGTGAGTAGGACTCTTTTAGCTTGCGCCTTTTGGTTTTGATTTTTTTTTTTTTTTTTTTTTGTAATCTCTGCAGAAAGCAAGAATTAAAATGTTTTCCATTCCCATATACTTTTTCTTGAAATGTGTTTGGTATGTGAAAATAAAAGTTCTGTACCTGAATGAGAGTTATGAAAATATGTTTAGTTTTGTCCTTTTGTTCATCAGCTCTCCGTTGCAAAATTATGAATTTGATCCTAAAGAGAAGAAAGAGAAGAAACTCTATCAAACTTTGTAGAAGTACAAGCAGATTTGGTTGTCTTTCAGTCAAAACGCTTTCCAAATTTTCACCATTTCATGTCCTGCTCTCACAAAAAAGGAAATAGAAATTCAAAATTCCTATTGGGCTTCATTGTTCATTAGGACTTCTGGGCCTAACAGCAGTTGATGGGAGGCAAAATTGATGAATGTATTGCTTGATTTAGTGCTCCTTTGCAATTAATTGAACGGTTGAAAGTGAAGTTCTGTCCATACTTTCTCAAGAGGTTATATCTCTCTTATACCTTGGCCTTGGCTTGTTCTAGATTTTTAAATGGTTTCATGATTGTGCAGTTATGGTCGAGTAAAGCCTGATGTCGTTGCCTACGGAAGGGAGATCATGGGGTCCAAGATCAGTACTGGCTGTAAAAGCTTATCAGGAACTAGCGTGGCAAGTCCTGTAGTTGCTGGCGTGGTATGCTTACTTGTTAGTGTTATTCCTGAAAGCAAGAGAAGGGAGATTTTAAATCCAGCGAGCATGAAACAAGCACTTGTGGAAGGAGCTGCAAAGCTTTCTGGTCCTAATATGTATGAACAGGGTGCTGGAAGAGTCGCTTTGTAAGTTTTTATAAATACCCAGTATGGCTGTTGAATTTCTTGTGTTAGCTAGAGAATTCCTCTAGCAGTCCTTGTTGCTCTTTACATTATTAGCTCTAATTTGGAGTTTCTCAGGTTAGAATCATATGAAATACTGAAGAGCTACCAACCTCGGGCAAGCATCTTCCCCAGCGTTCTTGATTTTTCAGATTGTCCTTATTCCTGGCCCTTTTGTTGTCAACCTCTCTATGCAGGGGCAATGCCTGTAATTTTTAATGCTACCATTCTAAATGGTATGGGTGTAATTGGCTATGTTGATGGACCACCAACTTGGCATCCTTCAAATGAGGAAGGGAATCTTTTAAGTATTCATTTTTCATATTCCGATGTCATATGGCCTTGGACTGGGTATCTGGCTTTGCACATGCAGATCAAGGAAGAAGGAGCCCAGTATTCTGGAGAGATAGAGGGGAATGTAACCATTAGGGTGTACAGTCCTCCTTCTCAAGATGAGAAGAGTCCTCGAAGTAGCACCTGTGTTCTTCAATTAAGACTGAAAGTGGTTCCAACTCCACCAAGGTCAAAACGTATTCTCTGGGATCAGTTTCATAGTATAAAGTATCCTCCAGGTTACATTCCTAGAGACTCTTTGGATGTTCGCAACGACATTCTCGACTGGCATGGGGATCACCTTCATACAAATTTCCACCTGGTGTTCAACATGTTGCGTGATTCTGGGTACTATGTAGAAACACTTGGCTCACCTCTTACCTGCTTTGACGCTCTCCAGTATGGAACACTTCTGTTGGTGGATCTTGAAGATGAATACTTTGAAGAAGAAATCGAGAAGCTGAGGGGTGATGTAATTAACTCTGGATTGGGGGTGGCTGTGTTTGCAGACTGGTATAATGTGGACACAATGGTGAAGATGAGGTTTTTTGATGATAACACGAGGAGCTGGTGGACGCCAGTAACCGGAGGTGCTAATGTTCCAGCGCTGAATGATCTTTTAGCTCCATTTGGAATTGCTTTTGGAGATAAGATATTGAATGGTGATTTTTCTATGGATGGCGAACAGAGCCGTTATGCATCTGGAACTGATATAGTTAAGTTCCCCAGAGGTGGCTATGTTCACAGCTTTCCTTTCCAAGATAGTTCCGAGAGTGGAGCTACTCAAAATGTACTGTTGTCTGCTGGGATGAGCAAGGTAACGATTGAGCTTTTATTCTTATTCTGTATGTGATATGTATGCCAAGGTTTAGTTTACCTAGTGGAAAGTACCATCAGATGTTCTATATGTCTGTTTACTCTTCCATTGTCATAGACAGTAATCTAATCATTGCAATATTTTCATTAAATGACATTCTACTGCAAAATGTTTTTGTGCTCCTCCGAGTGCTTTTCTTCTTGCCATGTGAAGGAGGAAGTTTTCTATATACAAAATCTTTTTCTGGTTTTGTTCTTGCAAGGAGGAGTAGGAAGTGTTCTGAAACTGAGGCCGTTACTGGAATCCTTAACTTTCATATATAGTTGACTTAGCAAGTGCTCGATGATAATCAGCTTTAACATCTTTCTGTGATGACAATCAGAATGATATTAAATAGTGACCAGCTGTAAGAATAGGTTGAGTTATTATGTGCTTCAAGTTAAAACTGTACTGTATCTCGGAGTTTAAACCTTGGGACATACATGATATGTTTAATCTTATGGAACTTCTGTTAATATATACCAGGCAGACTCCCCAATTCTTGGCCTTGTTGAGGTTGGAGAAGGTCGGGTTGCAGTTTATGGAGACTCCAACTGCTTGGATAGTAGTCACATGGTTACCAATTGCTACTGGCTTTTGAGGAAAATACTGGATTTCACCAGTGGGAACATCAGAGATCCTATGCTTTTCTCACCATCGGTGAAACAGAATAATCCTTTGTACATAGATGACAACCAACTACCTTCTCGCAGAACCGATGTTAATTTTTCAATGTATTCTTCTGTCGTGGAGAAGGAGTTAATCTGCAGGAGTGACTCCAGATTTGAAGTTTGGGGTACAAAGGGCTACAATTTACAGGTTAGAGGAAGAAATAGAAAACTTCCGGGTTATCCAGTTATTGACTTAGGAAGGGGTCTCAATTCCACAGCTGAGGTTTTCCCCAAGACTCATCCCAAGTCGAGAGATAAGAGAAAGGGCGACTCCAGTGGGAATGGGTACTTGGGCCTATTCTATAGAGATGAGGTGAGAAACTTAATTTGTCCTTATATTTCTTTCATCATCATGTTGGTGACTTGGAAAGGTGCTTCAACCATAATCTATTGATGCATCTGATGTCATTATTCGCCCAATGCAGCTTGATATGCCCGTGCTAGTTGCTAGTCATTGGCTTGCTCCTGCAGTGATTGCAGTTGCGGGTGAGTGCAATTAGCTTTGTACATCTAAGTACTGAAAAAAGTACATTATCATACAGTTCTATGTTTAATTGGCTTGTTTCCTGTTTCCCAGGAATCCTCTTATTTTTTAGTTTCTGGAGAATTCGCCAGAAGCGACGTCGACGAAGAAAGGGATCTGGCTCCGTTCGGATGGCAAATCCGTGATAGAAGGATAAAAGTTTTGATAGGATTTCTCTTTGTAGACGCATAAACGAGATCCTTCAGTGTAACAATCATTCATCCCAGAGGAGAGTTCTCTCATAGTAGGAATTAGTTTCTTGAGAAGTACATAGATTTTTTCTTCCGTGCTGTGCGAGGATGCTGATGCTCTTTTGGCAGCACAAATTTTCAGGCAGTAATGAAATATTTGATGCAATTGGAGGTTTGCTCTACTATTGATATGATAGGTTGGTTCTGTGTCGCCAGGGATCCGTGGTGTCGGCCAATTTCTTCTTTCTCCCCCTGCTAATTGTTAATGGCGACGTCAATGTTTGAGTCATTTGGACTCGTCCATAGTTGGTATGTCTGAGAGCGTATATAGGCTCATCTCAAGGTCTCAGTGATCTGAGCTACGTCATGACCTGTGAACAGGTGCGCGCTATCCCGGCTGCAGGAGTCGATAGGTGGGACGGTGATCTAATCCATGTTGTGACCTTGTTTTCTTGTTTTAGTTGTACAAAAAGCAACCAGAACCTGGTATCACGAACCTTTGGCATCAGCTAGGGTCGAGATTTCAGGATCAGAAAATCGGTCAATTCTTCGGCCTGTAACTCATATGTAAACCTTACAACATTTTGCAGGGTCAAAATCACAAAATTGAACGAGGCTTATGTGAGTTTTTAAGTGGGCATAATGCCGGAGGAGAAAGGTAGATTGGAAAAGGAATGATCGCCAGTGAGAGCAAATTTAGTGTACAGCTTGGACATCTGAGTAATCTGAGTAATCAAATTAGAAAGGATTGCATGACCCGTAAGCCTTTGGATTCTAGAGATTATACACAACCAATTTCACAACGCACGATTTTGAAACGATGAAACCACAAATATTGTGCTGAACTGATGAACATTGCTAATGATATACATGGCACTCTCAACAACCGGTAGTGCACTGGCGATTCACAGTCGGCAGAAGTAAAATGATGGCCGTCTTTTGCAAGTCTTTTCTCGAGGGACCAGCAAATTTAAAGTCATATACTCTTCAACATTCACAGCCCGAAGAACGCTGCTGCTGTCCACCAGCCACATCAATAGTATCGGGAAGGTAGCTGCGTCAAAAAGAGAATTCAGGAATAAGCATTATAATTTTGGGAAGGTAGCTGTGTATGTCATGGAACTTCAATGGATGTATGGAATTACGCCATAGAACAGCACATCACGTCTCCAGTAATTTAATCACGCATTATTAATTTGCAAACATATTCTAATGCTCTAGCTGATTTCATATGTTCGCCATCAAATTCATAACGAAAAGGCACTGGCTAATCAAAACATTAAATAAAAATAAAAAAAAATAAATCAAAACCAAGCTGATTCTAAAAGTAACAATGGTGAGAAACTACTCGTTCAGCAGCAATCTGATTCTGGAGATCAACCTCATGAAAAGAGAGACCAGAAAGCATGATAGCTGATTTGACATGCAGCATTCGCTGGATTTTAATAGTCTAGGGTGTCATTTAAGTAAATTGGTTCATTTACAAGAAACTAAATGCGGAAAAAAAGAGACATGGGGACATTTTAGCAATGTACTCACAGTTCTTCTTCAGGCTCATTCTTAAGGGCATTCTTGGCTATACATTGGAAAGCTGCTTCGACATTAAAACCTTCTTTTGCAGAAGTTTCGAAGTAAGAAATGTTTCCCTTTGAGGCACACCATGCTTTCGCTTTCTTCTCAGATACCTGGTTGGTGGAAAGATTGATTCATGGTAAGCGCTAGTTCAAAACAAGTAAAGCTACCACATGAAAGAGGCGGGAAGGTACGCGTGAGACTTTATCTTGCCCCCCCAAAAAAAAAAAAATGAACATGCACGAGGATGTGAATACAAATGACAAATTAAATCTCATAATTTGTTCATTAGTCACCCCAGCAAAAATGTAAATAATCTGCAAGTCACATTTCCTAAGACCTAATTGCATTTTTCTGTCATATCAAATTACATCCATAGACTGTTGGATTAATGAATAGACATCTCACCACTCGACTGTTGCCACCATCAATGTCAATCTTGTTTCCCAACACAACAAATGGGAAGTTCTCAGGGTCAGAAGGGCTGGCCTGGAAACACCAACAGAAGTTATATTATCATATCTTGTACTGCAAACACACAGATGTGGATGTGTTTGATAGGTACCTGAATGAGAAACTCCTCTCTCCAGTGGTTAAGGTTGTCGAACGATTTCATCACGTTCACATCATATACAAGAACACAACAGTCAGCTCCACGGTAAAAGGCAACACCGAGACTTTGGAACCGTTCCTGCCCCGCTGTATCCCATATCTGAATGTATTAACACCATGAGTATCACAAAGAAATGTCCCGCTATACGAGTTGTTATCTTGCCAAACTTTCTATGTAATGAATTTCACTAAAGAATGTGGCTTCCTTAAAACGATTTTTCATATCCACTATATGTTGCCTATCTGCGGAGCTTGCAAAGGTCATCTGACAAGGTACAAACACTATAGATAGGACATGGCAATCAGAGAATTAAAAGTTGGACACTCTCCCTAGTCCTGACTACTCCATGACTACTCCAACTATCAACAAAAAGGTTTTAGAGTCCTGAGAGCCCTCCCCAGTCCTCCAACTTTCATCAAACCAGCTTTAAACAATCGAGAGAGGAATGAGGATACAACAATCACAGAAAGAAAATAGACAAAGCTTTTCCAAGTTCTTGATTATTATACTTATCCAAATTCCACAACTCTCAGAATTCCAACACAGAAACAAATGGCAGGCTTGCAACCACACACTCTAAAAACATGATATTTCCCAAAAGCAGATGATTGTTTCCATTGATAATGGGCATCTATCTACTCGATGGCCAGACTGGCAAATATAAGCCCAACCGCAGGACTAGTTATAATTCATGATTCTAGACATCAAGTTCTCCCAAGAGAATGCCGGTCAGGGCAAACAAATATCATCCTAACAATTCACCTGGCTGAATGGCTTACACAGCTTAGGTTTAGCTTATTTTCAAGACACGTCCTAGGAAACTAAAGCAGGAAAAAGTAAATTTTCAACACCAAGGAATCATTCGACAGACTTACACATGGTCTAGCCAATATCAAAATCAAAGAAAATACAATTATGTCTTTGTCTGTCTGGCGAGTGTAGAAGACATTGAAACTCAGATATACAGTTGCTACAAGTTAAAGAATACATATATTACAGTGCATGATGAATGACACAAATTTGCAAGTACGTATCTGTCAAATAAGAAACTACAAGCCCCAGTGAAACTATGAAACTACATGTCAACATATAGATACAAAGAGAAAGAAATCCATAATTTGATACTATATTTGCAAGTAACCATCGGTCAAATAAGAAACTACAAGCCCTGGTCAAACTATGAAACTATATGTCAACATCTAGATGCAAAGAGAGAGAAATTCCTAATTTGATACTCCACGTCATGGCTCACCTGCAATGTGAAAAGTCTATCCTCAAACTGGACTTCCTTGGTAAGGAAATCTGCCCCGATGGTTGCTTTGTACTGATTACTGAACTTTCGGTTCACATATCTAGAAGTGGAGTGAAAGGGTAACAAAAAGGATTTCAAAAAAACACATGTAAGTACAAGCTGAGATTGAAATAACAAACTGAACCAATCAAAATTCGAGGATACTGATTCATCAAAGATGTCTTTCCAACCCTGCAAAACCAAAACAGACCAAAATTTAAAGAAGTAAAACAAATTAAGAACGATGGATTTGCATGTAACAATGCAACAAGAAACACAGAACAAGCTCTCATCGCTTGCAATGAGTGCAACAATTTTAAGATTCAATAGTTGCCAAGGTTGCAAGTGAAGTATCACAAAACCTAGCAGCGTAAAATCCAATTCTATTCTGATTTGGCATTTGCCCATCTAATCATCTCGCCACTCAAACGCCCTGCAACATCATATTCATCTAGAACAATAACAATAGCTTCAAATGAGGTTCCATTCGCAACAAATCTTTTAGACGGGAATTTAACCTTGTCAAGAGAACAGAATTAGACACGAATTCTCATTAACCTCAAAATTCCAGCAAAATATTTAGTACAAACAAGTTGAGCCCGACAAGTTCAAAACTTTCTAATTTCCCTTTTCCCGATCTTCCTTCTCAAGAATCAGAGCTACATGAACAGGATTTCACATCCCCTCAACCTTCAGATTATCATATCATTAAACCTCCAATTTTCTCGGGTTTCAAACAGAAAACACATAAACACCAACAACAAAAGAAGAAACAAAGAATAAGGGGGTTGATCACCAACATACCCGCTGTCACCAAGGATTATGACCTTGAGAAGCATGCGTCTCCGAGAAGCCATTCTTGCGAATTCGGAGAATCCGTAAGCAACCCTCTCTCTCTTTCTCCCTGGTGATCAATGGGTGCTGCCTCTTTTTTCGGCCAGGGATCAACGGATGTTCAGAGGGCTTCCTTTGGGATTGCGCATGTACAGAAGCTTTTCCAGAAATCTGATTGTCGTTGGACAAAGTTCTATTTTTTATTTAAGGAATCGAAAAATAGGATAGAATGTGCAGCTCAGAGATTCGCTGTTTTCCGGAGCTGTACTCAAATGTTTTCTCAATGGGGACAACATTACGAATTTTCATTATCAATGAGGAAAAAAAACCGACCACAAAGACCAGAAAGAAATGATTGGGCATCAGGCAACTACCGGTCTGTCCATGTACAGGCCAACAGCGAGAAAACAATGGCAAAGGGCCTCAGGGTTCAAAAAAAAAAAAAACTAAAATTGAACAAAATATTTAAAAATATACGACCCTTTAATCTCTTATGCAACTTTATGTTACCTCTAAGTGAAATCCTACATTGAAAAGATCGAAAGGCTCCTCCTTGCAACCTCGTTTTAGTATCAGGCAACTACCGGTCTGGTCCATGTACAGGTCAGCAGCGAGAAAACAATGGCAATGGCAAGGACCTCAGGGTTCAAAAAAAAAAAAAAAACGCCAAAAATGAACAAAACATTTAAAAACATATGACCCCCTTTAATCTCTTACGCAACTTTATGTTATCTCTAAGTGAAATCCTACATTGAAAAGATTGAAAGGCTCCTCCTTGCAATCTTATTTTAGCATCAGGCAACTACTAGTCTAATCCATAAAAATATAGGTCAGCAGCAAGAAAACAATAGCAATGGCAAGGACCTTAGGGTTCAAAAAAAAAAAACAATAGCAATGGCAAGGACCTTAGGGTTCAAAAAAAAAAAAAACCGCCAAAAATGAACAAAACATTTAAAAACATATGACCCTTTAATCTCTTACGCAACTTTATGTTACCTCTAAGTGAAATCCTACATTGAAAAGATCGAAAGGCTCCTCCTTGCAACCTCGTTTTAGCATCTTGTTTAGCGTTTAGGTGATTTAGGCTTCAATTGACTTTAGGGTTTTGGAGATGGACATTTTTTTAGAAAGAAAATGATGTTTTCATAAATTAGAAATATAAGGATAAATGGTGTGAAGAAGCAAATGGATCTCTGAAGTTTAAACTCGAATACGTTATTGGTATTATCAAATGTAAAGATACATAATAGCTCATTGGTAAAACATGAGATATGTGAATTGTATTTTCCCCCTAATACTATCGATTCAATGGCTAACTTAGTATAATCAATGAACTATATTGGCCGTTTAACATGCATCTCGATCAACATAAAATTCGAATCCTAAAACTCTAGTTTTTTACGGGCCAAACTTCCTCACGTCTCTGTGCAAAGTAACAGAGTCGTTACAAAAGTCGATGTTTTCTTCCTTCTAAAAGTGTTAATTAACGACTTTATTATTATATGTATAATTGATTACTTTATTACCTGCATCACTTTTGACTTATACATCACGCGTTGAAAAATGCCGCATTTTTCGGAAGGAAAGAAGAGACAACATCATAAATCTCCTTAGCAAAGTCGCTATTCTAGAGAGGGCTCTGCATATATAAGTCACTGTCATTGCTGCATTGTCTAAATTTGATCTTTCCTTGGAGTCATGAATATCATAATGCCTTCACACCCGTTTCATACCCACCGATAACTGCTCAATTTATCAAGAGGATAGGAGCGTAATTTCACCTCCTCTAAAACAAGAAACACAAGATGTGAACTTTTCTTAGGCCAACGGCTATATTTTCTTCTTTTTCCTTATTTTAAGGTTTTCTTCGTGTCCTTCATTTGTCTCTTTCCTTGTAAATCAAAGAAGACCTGGCCCAAGATTTTGGACAAAAGGTAGTGAGGTCTAACAAGCCACCAAATGCCAATCTACAAATCATTATCATAGATTTGTTTTTCTCTTGAGCCATGTGCATGGACATTATAAAAAGAATAGTGAGCTGGCCATCTTCTCCTCCAGCCAATGAAGCCTACCATTTTGTACCCTTCAAATGATTCCAAATCATCTTGCACAGAACCACCCTTTTGACCCTAACGGATAGGGTGCTTGCTTTTTCTCTATGGCATATTTGGGTTTGTGGGTCACTTGCCCGTTAAAAAACTCAATTCCAAAAGGAAAAATTTTGTTCAGCTCCTGATGTTCACTCTTGATTTGAAAGGAACCTCCGAATACAGTCCTAATCACAAACGAAGGAACAATTATATCAACAAACAATTATATCAACATCGAAGTCCAGGAAGCAACAGAAGCCATCACTCCAGGAAGCAACAGAAGCCATCACCATCACGACGCGTTAATCGAAAATGCTGAAAATTTCCAAACCCGATGCTACCAAACCACAACTCATTTTAGTGCTTCATCACCATGAATCACTTCAACCAACCACAAGCAAAAAGGGCAACATGGATATAAAACCAATTACAACAGATATGGTGGCAAGTCTTTCATAATGGTGAAAGCTTGTCAACTCCAAATAGCACCTGCCCATCTACCCCAACAACCAATTCTACATAAGTTTCTTTTTCTGTTGGCACAAGACAGAGAAAGCAAAGAAACAACTTTGGTTATCGATCAATGACAGCTATGGCACCATCATTCCCACTCAGAAGACAACCCCAAGGAAAAAAATTCTGACAGCTTGGTGTACATTTATTTAAATCCCCTCACAAGACCAGATTCTTAAAAACTTCAAAAACAATGCAAGCAACTTCTGTTTCACTCTAGCATAAAATAATACAAAACGATAACACTTCGACCCAAAAGGAATCATCGATTACTTACACGGAAAAATCAAAGAATCAGCCAGCCAATCTGTCATTCTTTTATATTCTCGATTGCTAGTTACATTGTAAAAGCTGTCAAATTCAAATTGAGAAGACGGGAAAAAACTATGTCAATACTTGAAAATCACATGCCTGTCTTGCAATCCCGGGTGGAGCATTAAAAAAATTGAGTGGTAGAAACTATACAAGGCTGCGAAACATGAGCTCAAGGGCCTCCCCTGAAACCTCGACTGTCTTTCTTCATCCTTCCCATCTCCATTTCTCTGGTTGTTTGGCGGCTAGGATTCTCGCTGCTCGAGCCAGAAGGGTACACGCCATATTCGCTAGTAGGTTCGCTGTACTCACTGCTGCCATATTCTTGGCTAGCTAATGCCATCTTCCTGAACTTTTTGAGGTCTTCGTTGTATTGGCTGGTGTCGTAGTCTGAGCTCCCGTAGGAACTATAGAGGCCACTGTGCCCTGGTCTGATTCCTTCATTAAGGTCAGAGAGAGATACATCCCCTTCGAGGGCTCGAACAATCTGCTCAATTTTTCACAAGCCGATTGATTGTCAGAATTCCTATTTCAATATACCATTACAGATCTTATATGAGCTTGATATGAGTCCATGACAAAAAGAATTGTCATTAGCCATGAATGTAGCAACTGGAATCTATGAAAGAAAGATTAGGCTCCGGGTACTGAAATATTACCTGACTCATTCTTGGTCGACGCCGTGCTGAATGACGCACACAAGCAGCAGCGCAGGCCACCATTCGAGCCATCTCATTGTGGTTATAATTGTTCTGCAGACTAGGATCAACAAGAGAGTCGAAGTTTCCATCTTCCAGAGCTCGTGTGAGCTGAGGCCTTGCCTGTAAATCGTAACAATGATTCTATTTCAATCTTGCAATGTCGATGACTAAAAACATAAGATTTCGAATACGATCCGAGACCCCGGAAAAAAGTGAGGGTTTTGTAGGTAGCGTGGGATATGGTTGTGAACATGAGAATTGCATGACTTACCCAATCAACCAGACTATCATCCATAAAAGTATGTGTCTGGTCCACGGGTTTGCGACCAGTAATCAATTCTAGGAGCATGACCCCATAGGAGAAAACGTCTGATTTTTCTGTTAGTTTCCCACTCGAGGCGTATTCCGGAGCAAGATACCTACAAGTAAGAAGCATGTGAGCAGTGACAAAGATGATAAATATACGCACACTTTAATGCATTGCAAGCCATTAACATATTTCAACTAGAGACAAGCTATAGAAGTAACTAGAAAACTGTGCTTCAATGAAGCAAAAGATGAATTACCAAGCAATTGGTCATTTTACAAACATGCTGAGACATCTAAGACAGACCAAGCAATTAGCTCATATCCCAATCCTTTGAATCAAAATATGAACAGCGCAAATCTTACCCAAAAGTGCCCATCACCCTAGTAGACACATGAGTATTTGTTTCAGAAGTAAATTTTGCAAGTCCAAAATCTGCAACCTGAGAGCAAAAAAGCATTCAAAATCCAAAAGGGTTCAATCTACTTGCTCTGAAATTTAATCAATTGTGTACAGAACTATCAACGCCAACTCTAAATTTATCGAATAAGTTTGTTTTTACCTTTGCCTCAAACTTGAAATCCAGAAGTATGTTGGCTGCCTTGATATCACGATGTATGATCTTAGGATGACCTGCACAACAAATTTTTCACATGTATATAAGAGTAAATCCCTAGCATTCACAGTTTTAAACAACTATTGATTCAATGAGGATAAAAAGGCAAAAGTTTATCTAAAACTTACAATCCTCATGAATATATGCCAGTCCTTTGGCAGACCCCAAAGCAATTCTCAGTCTAGTTGGCCAATCCATGGTCGGCCGTCCCTTTCCTGCAACAACCATTGTCCATCAGAATCCTTTCCATTAAAAGAACAAAGCACCAAGTTCTCTAGTTAAATTTTCCCCTTCTTTTTTCACATAAACCCCAAATGCTAACTCAAATACCGAAAGAAACAATAAAGAAAGAGGGTGCGACATATGCTCACAACATAAATTGGATTAAAAATCCAAACTCACCATGTAAGTGGAACTCCAAGGTGTTGTTAGGCACAAACTCATACACAAGCATGCGCTGGGCTCCGACCATGCAGTATCCAACCAAAGACACGAGATGCTTGTGATGAACTCGGCTGATTATTTCAACTTCAGCCTGAAACTCACGCTCTCCCTGTCCACTTCCAGCCTTCAGTTGCTTCACCGCTACTTCTTTCCCGTTGGGAAGGACCCCGCGGTGCACATACCCAAAACCACCTTGTCCGAGTAGATTTGCATCTGAGAAGCCATTAGTCGCCATAGCTAGTTCCTCATAAGTAAACGTGCTTTTGGAGAAACCAAGAGACATGCCAGGGGATGGAGGAGGATATGCCTGATCCGGCCCTGAATAGTTGGAGCCAGAGCCTCCACTGCTGTTCATAAGCGGAGGTGGAGGCGGCGGAGGTGTCGGACTAGGACCACGACCAGGTGAATGAGGCGGGCGTGAAAAGACTGCTGGAGGAGGAGTAGGCTTCGGCATCATGGTGACGACATGGTCAGCAGGTGGTGGAGCATTTTGTTGCCAATTTCTCGGCGGGCCGCCATAAGGATCAACTGGTGATTGGCAAAAATAACTACAGATTCAGCCAATGCACTAAAACTCCCACTTCATGCGACGCTAGACTTGAATGCCATCCAACAGATCGCATCGCCACATCCTTACTTAATATTTCGACGACATCGCTCAGGGGCAATCAAATTCACACAGGGGCCTCTTCTACTTGATGGTTTTGTTCTTCGATACAAGACAAAAACATCACATGCAAGGAAGATAGAGATCGAACCTAATGGTAAAGACAAACATTTTCCGTCCGTCGATCAGTCGGCTACCTCAATAAAAATCAACCAAGCATTCGACGAGGAATATGCATTCTAAGCAGTCACATTGATCGAATACCGCATTCGAATGCCTAAGTCAAACATCGGGTGACCTCTCTTGAGTTCTGGTGAATAAATCCTAGCTGAACTGAGAATAATGACATTCTCAAGCGAAATTTCACAGATCTGGGTCCAATCCACAGCCACCAAATTACTAAAATGCTCAATATCTAACGCATAGTAACGAATTTCGTTAAGGGAAAAAGGAGTCTGAACACCTCCACCCCTTAAAGAAGGCGGATAAAGGAAAAAAGATGTCACCTTTGGGACCATGCGGAGGTGGAGGGGGCACATAATACTCATCGTCACGGTCTCTTCTCCTCTTCTTCTTGCAGCATATAAACAGCAAGGTCAGCACCGCCAGCAACGCCACTCCACCAATGGCGATCCCCACCACGAGCCCCGTCGATATGGAGGACCCGGACGGAGGGGAGGGCGAGCCAGGGGGAGGACGGCGGGGGCGGGCTCTTGGTCGTCGTCGTCGGCGGCGGAGGACTCTTAGCAGTCGGAGGGGAGGGCGTGCCCGGGGAGGACGGCGGGGGCGGGGGGGACGCGGAGGCGCCGGGCGGGGGGGGACCCGGTAGTGGCCGGCGGGGGAGACGGAGTGGTGGTGGGGGCGAGGTGGAGGGCGTGGTCGGCGGCGGGGGGGGCGTCGCCGGGGGCGGCGAGGAGGGGGTCACCGGGGGCGGCGGGGAGGGGGTCGCCGGCGGCGGGGCGGCGGGCGGCGGGGTCGCGGGGTCGCGGGGGAGGGGCGGAGGGGGTCGCTGGCGGGGGCGCGGTGGTCGGCGGGGGCGGAGGGGATGCCGGAGCCGGGGCCGACATCGCTCGGCCGAATGGGTATGGGAATGCCGACAAGAGAAAGGAAGGCCAGAAAGAGAAGAGAGGGATGAGGAGCTGCTTTCTGAGGGAAAACGCAAAGTGGGTTTCGCTTGCTTCGCTCCCCCAACCTTCGCTTTATCTCTCTCTCTCTGTGTCCCTCTCTGTCTTCCCCTGTCTCCGTCCCGCACGGTTCAATCAAAGCCTGCTCTTTTTCAAAGACCCAGAGAGAGAAACTAGAGAGAGAGAGAGACTCTGGAGAGAGGAATTAGAGAGAGAAAGTGGAGAGAGAGAGAGAGGAGGGCAGTGGTGGTGGTGGCTTTTGAATGGATTCTTGCTGCATTCACATACATCGCCCCATGCGAGAACAGAGAGATGAGGAAGGAGAAGACGACAAGAGAGAGAGAGAGAGAATGAGGAGTGATGTCCAGTGGGGACATTTGAAGTGGTGGTTGGGGGGCCCCACCGGGGGGCCGACCCCCCCCGCGTAATTACCCACGATTTACGCGTCGTACGCGCTCCTCCCAAATTCATTAATTAATTTCATTTCCTTTTTCTTTTCTTCTTTTTTTTGGGCCTTTGATTTGTTTCCTTTCGATGCCTCCTTCCCTTCCGCCTCCTCCTCCTCCTCCTCCTCGATTTGTGTGTGAACCGGGCCGGCTTGTTCTTCCCCCAAAAAACATAAAAAAATTAATAAATTTAAGGTATGACGATGTCGCAACGCTAGAAGCTGGCGACCAGATGAATCCGCACCTCCGACCCATTTCCGTAATTTCACATCGGTCGGGATATTTTTCCTTTTTTTCCTACCAAAGAGACCTTCAATAATTCGATGCAAACGCGAGTGGTAAAGGTAGTGATTTTGAGATATTTCTTGCGAAGGGATGGAAATCGTGCTTGCTCATTCGGAAGGCTCCGATTGTGAACGTACCCAAAAAAGGTAGAGAATGGCGGAGAGATCGCGAGAGGGATAACCGAAATTTCGTTCCCAAATAAAAAAGCTACCCATTTCTGTAATTTTACACCGGTCGGGAAATTTCTTTCTCTACCAAAGAGGCATTCAATTCGATGCGGACGTGCAATAAAGATACCGATTTGAGATTTTTTTTTTTTTGCGAGGGGGACAGAAATTGTGCTTCGTCGTGCGGAGTCCGATTATGAAAGTACCCAAAAAAAAAAAAAAAAAAAAGGGAGAATGGCGGATAGATTTGAGGAGATTTGACATTTCGTTCCCAAATGGAAAAGCTGGCAATGCTTCCTTAATTAGTTGGCTGGAGGAATTGACCGGAGATCCTTTCCATATTCACTGCGCCACCCTCCTAATTATCGATAATACCCGAAATGGCCCTGGGAAATTAAGAGAAGAGTGAAATGGACGACGGGCGACTTCGGTTCGGTGCTGCAATTCGGCAATCGCTTTCTTCCCAACTCGACACGCCTTTCGGTTGGTGGGGGGCTTTTGGGCTAATTTTTCTTGCCCGAAATTGGAGAGATTCCAGTCTCTCTCTCTCTCTCTTTCGATCTTCAATCACGCCAACCGATTTCGGCATGTGATCCGTGCGATCAGAGCTATTCCTCCGGGAAATCCGCAAGAATAAAGCACGACCCATTTGGCGATATTTTCTTCCTTTCTCGGTCTTTTATTTTACCTCGTTCCCAACACGTCAGGACATTTTGGGCGTGCTCCGTGCCGGCTCCGGCGGGGACCGGTTCGGTTCTCCGACGAGGAATTTGGAGAACCCAGAATTGACCGGCCTTGTATCGGTTCCGAAGGGGTAGAGCCTGTTCATAATCAAACCCGGCAAGTCTCTTGATTGGTAACTTTTGCTGAGAACATGGATGTCGAGCATTCCAACCCAAAAGCAAGCCATCATGGCGTCGCATTTGATAACTTTGCAACATAGCGCATATGATAGAGCAATAAAAAGTAGTCCGGTTCCATGATCAACCCTAATTACTACGCTCTCGTGGGGTAAAATGTAGATTCCGGATCAGATCACACCTAATTACAAGCAATTACAATCCAAAATCAGGAAACGGAAGTACCTCGGGGACCTGAATTCTATAGCCTGCAAATTAAGTAAAGATCAGCAGGTACCCTAAATCTCTAATTAATTCGGGTTCTGATGCAGCAGCAGGTCAGATTAGGTGGTTCTCTGATTTTTTTAATTTTTTTCTTTCCTCCAATCTTATTCAATGTTGACGATAGCGGTTACTCCAAGTAAAAGGCAAAAACAGCTGGAAACAAACGAGTGACAATATGTCCACAAAAGATGCGGCCGCTTTCCTCCCCTAAATTATGGCAAAGTCCTCCAACTTGCTTATTATTTTATTAGAAAACTAAATAACATGCAAAGTATATTAATATTATCCAAATTAGATGTGTTAATTTTTTTTTACCAAGAAATTTTTTTGACGGTGTCATGCAAGCACCGAATTCGTTAGGAGAGATAATCTTACTTTAGTTCTCTTGCGTGTGAACAAGGGTCTAATTGAAATATTTTAAGATAATTAAGTATTAGTTTGAGAAAGATGCCGTCTTTATAGATATGATTGGGTATTTGGTTACCTAAGATATTTTTTTAGAGATATTTAAGTATTAGTTAATAACCTGTTTCGAGTCAACTCCATTGTTTAGCGCGTAATCCTTTGTGTAGATATCAAAACACACTACTTTGCATGAAATTTACAATTTGGAATATTGTTTTAATTTGCGTGGCATGTTGACCATCTAAAAATATTTAAAAGAAATGTATCTACTTTTTCAAACCAAAACATTCACTTTTTGTTAAAACACAATTGTAATCTTCATTCTATCAGCATGTTACGTATCAAAATGTGTATATGTTGGGATGCAATAGAGCCTTTTTAGATAGCAACGTTTCAAAAGTATTACAAAATTCAATTGGCATCTTCCTAAAAATATTGTGCTATCATGTCTTATTCCAATTACAAGATGTTTAGAACCTCTTATGTTGTAAATTAATAGTCGACAAAAGTTAACCTCAACCTACTTTTTATTTCCCTCTTACGAAGCAGTTAAACATGACAATTCCAGATGTGCTTTGCAAGGAAGAAGGCTTTGATCAAAAGAAAAAACAGCAGGAGACAAAATAAACCCTTTTTTCTTAAATAAAAGAAAAAGCTATCGAAATTCTCCAATTTATTTATTTTCCGGGCAGTTCTGCCATAGTAAATTATCAAAAGACAAGAATGCCCTCTGGTCTATTTCCCAGCATCCTGAGAAGACTGCTTCAACCGTAACCAGTGCAGGCACATTCTTTTTGAAGTCAAACTTCCCTCCTTGGTCAACCGGCTGGCCGATATTAATTATCTAAATTTCAGTGGAAAACAACTTTTTTCTCAGTTAATAGGAAAAGGGGGATTTTTTTTTTTGGTAACCAGAAAACGTCTGCATTATTTTTGCATGTCGCCGCATGGAAATTATAATAACTATAAAGACAGTATTGCCCATGTTGGCAAAATATATATATTAACGTTAAAAAAATAGAGAGAGAATAAATAGAAATGAGAAAATGAGAAAAGAAAAAACGGGGAAAGCATTATTCAAACGTGTGGAAAAGCTGCAGGCTGGTCTGACTTTGGCTGAGGTGGGGACCGCGGGAAGCTTGCACATGGCCATTGCTATTCTTATATTCTCTCTCGTAATTAGAGGCATGACATTCGCTGTTTTGGCTGAATATTTTTTTTTAAAAGGCAAAAGAATAATAATATTTAAAAAAGGAAAAAAATCGATTCTAGATTAGTTCAATCCAGCGATATGTTTCAGCGTATTAGCAAAGAGAAGAGGCCCCCGGAAAACGCCAAAAGCAAAAGGTGAAATTAATTTTGATATATTTTATCAAAATGACATTAGCAATTCAATATTTTTGAAGTTATCCTTTGACCGTTCTGTTAACATGCATTGATGGATACCATAAGCCATCCCCCTAAACTCTTTTCCAAAATCACTTTCAAGATTAAGGTTTTTGTCGCCTAGGTGTTTCGCCTTTTCAGGTGCTTGGTGAACCGTGGACAAAGCCAATCGCACATACGTCAATACTTGTTTTTGAATTATGAATTAGTGTCACTAACCAGTAACCATATACTTTTAATCCATCTCGCGGACATTTACAACTCTTATTTCCGATGTTGGACCGATCCGCTCCTTCGTATATCATTCATGAAAAAGAGAATGCATCGGGATCGCTTAGTGCCATCCTCTCCTTCGCCTTTTGAATTTATAATCTTATGAATATGTACTCAAAGCCTGCCGATTGGTAGCTTAATTTCAAGCTACCGTTTCACAGATTAAGAAGTAGTTAATTACCCCCATTGCTCTTTGAGCTAATATCTTGCCATTTCAAATCCCAAAACTCAAAGCAGCTACCCAAATTGCTTTACGAAATCCAAACATACCTGTGTTGTCTTCCAATGAGATGACTCGATTTCCACGAGCGAAAGCCCCGGTCCGTTCTTCGCCAGTCACATATACCGATTTGGGTAATCAAGACACATGGGCTTTTGAGCAAAAAGAGCAGTTCGTTCTGACCAGCAGATGGGCTCAAGCCCAATTTTACTTTTTTGCGATTTAAAGCTCAAATTTGGGCGGTTTATTGCGATACTAGGGGCTAGAAAAAAGGACAAAAAACAAGGCCCATATAACTGGCTTTAGCCACGTAGTAATTAGTCCAAGACATGTCTTGTTAGGATGTCATGGAGAGTTATGGCTTAGATAGTATTGGAACGAGGCTCGTTATGCCATGTTCGCTCGCTATAACCATGTTCGTCTCCCGTCGTAACTCTCTCGTTGTATGTACTCCTTCGATTCATTTGAGGACTTTGGGGAGTGATTTCACCATAGAGAGCCCTAAGCTTGCATATTGCTTATGAATACACGTCTTGTCGTCCAACTGATTTTGGTAGCAGAACACTCCTCACTTGCGATTTCGAATTGAGCATGCTAGAGACCGCTGCCCGTCCTATCATAGTCTCTCTACTTTGTTCTGCTTATACTTATTGTTCACGCGCAATACTAATAACCTTCTATTAGTATGAGTCTTAGTATGAGAAACTACATGTGAATCCACCAAGGGGTTTGTTTGGTTTGTCTTTTCCTATAAATTTTGGGCTTTCTAAAGTCCTTTGACAAAAAAATTAGGACAATTGGTTAATTGCTTTTGTATCACTTTGGGAAAATGTCAATATTTGCAAAGCTAAAAGCTTAAGACAAGTCCCAACCAAAAACTACAACTCCAAAATGCAGCGTTTTTGGAAAATATTTTTCAAAAGTCATTTTCCAGAAAAATGTCATTATTTTCTTGTGTTCGTTTGAAACCTAAAAATAAAGTGGAAAATATCTTTTGTTGTTTGGTAAGGAAAATATTTTCCTTTACTTATTTTTTTGAATAATTTTATTTTTTTAAATCCAATTTTAAATATATTTTAAAAATCGATTTTCTTTTTTAAATCGATTTTTTAATTATTTTTTATTTTATTTTTTTTATCTTCTTATTCTCTTTGGCTATTCGTTGGCCACGTGACGGCCAGCGATCGGCCGAAAGGCCAACTTTTGCTAGCTCGCCGATCCGGCGAGCGACGAGCGATCGGCAAGCCCGAGCTCGCCGGCCTTGGCCTTGCTAAAGGCTCACGCTTGCTAGAGATCGACGAGTGCTAGGGTTTGAGTGCAAGTGCGAGGACCTCAAGCTCGAGGCCGAGGCTCGCATTCGCCGTTGGTTCGCTAATCAGTGAGCAACAAGCTCGAGCTTGCCTCAACGAGCCCTAAGCTTACCACTCGCTAGAGATTGGTGAGCCACACAAGACCCGTGAGGCAACACCGCCGCAAGCCTCAAGCTCGCTTGTGGCCGGTCCAATCGTGGCTATGTCGATGACCAGCCAAGAAGAAGGTGGAAAAAAAAAGAAAAAAGAAAAAGAATTTAAAATTCAAATTATTAAAAAAGAAAACAAGAAAGAATGGGGCTAATAGGTTATGAGAGGAGAGAGTGAGTAAGGAAAATGTTTTCCCCAATTTAAAAAGTGAAAATATTTTCTCTTCTTTTATAAGACTTTTTTTTTCTTTTGTGGAAAACGATTTTCCACACCTAGTTCATTTTCCATGAAACGAACACAAAATCCAAAAATATTTTCCCATAAATTATTTTTCACAAAACGAGTAGACCCTAATATTCAACATTTTTGGAAGACAACTTCAAGGTTAATGAACTTTTTTTCTTCCAATATTGCCCCAATAATATTTTTATATTCTAGTCTTGCCCTCACTCACGACTATTCGTGTTATCCAACCACTGAAGTTTCGGTTGTTGGACGTAATCTTTATTTTTATTTGTATGCTACGTATCAAATTGCGTTTACCTTGTTATGAAAAGGAATTTTTAAGTAACTAAGTTCTAGACATATTATGAATTTATTGGTCGTAGGAAATATTGTACAATCATATTTTATCTCAATTACAAGAAGCTAAGATTTGCGATCGACAAATTAATGAAGCAGTCGAACAAGACATTTACATACGTGCTTTTGCAAGGAGGAAGGCTTTTGATCATAAGAACCAAGAAAAGGAGAAAAAGCGAAAACCTATTTATCCTTTTCAAAGCAAAGAAAAAAAAAAAAGCTATTGAAATTCTTAAATGACATATATTTTCCCTGTACTTCTACTACAGTAATTATTAAAAAACAAGAATGCCCTCTATTCTATTTCCAAGCATCTTGTGAGGACTGCTTCAACGACATACCTAAGTCTTAGTGTAGGGCACATTCGGCAATCAAATGAAGGCAGGTAACTTCTTTAGAAGTCAAATTTCTCCTCCTTGGAATGGTTTATTGGTCAATTTTGCAAGGCCGAAATTAATTAATTAAAATTTAGGGCGAAATGATTTTTTTCACCATTAACAAAGCAAATTGTAGGGAACATGGAGCACTTCAATTGATTGTAAGGGGTTCTAAAAGAATGCAATGTGAGCATATGTTACTCACGATCAAATGTTGAATTTGAACAAACAAATAACTTACTAATACTATGTGCAGCTCAAGAAGTTACATTATATCCACCGTGTCCTATCATCCAATAATGGTTATCTATAAGAAGTAACAAATCTGCAAATATCAACTCCACTACATGACGGTTCCATGCCGGTGTCAAGGACTCTGTCGATTGGTGAAGATTTCTTGTTGATAACGTATGACTAATGATAACTCTACTGATAAATTGTTAATTCTCTTCCAATTGTCAATTAATTTATTCAATGACGTTCCCGTTTTCACCAAATTTGATCCTCAATGATTTAGTCCATCACCTGTCTATAATAACATTACCATTGAATTCCACCGCCCCTCACGCTTTGCCTGAAAGAATCCAAGGAATTTGCCCCCGTCCGACCCAAATTTCACATTATTCACCGTTCAACGGAAGTAGGGCCACAAAGAAGAGGCACATTGAAGGACACAATGAGACCGTAAAAGTAAATGCGAGGTAAAAGAAATTACATGGTTCGCATTTCATTTTTTCGGGGTGGACACCTCTACATTCGGAGATCGATCGACATAAACGAAGCGAAAGTATTTCGGCGTCCTTAATTCGACTGTGCTTTATTTCTCCTTGCATATTACCTTAGAGTCTAGACCAACCTTTTTTGTATATTGATTATCTCAAGTGAGGGTGGAGATTTATGTCATTTGGCAGAGTAGTAATGAAACGTACTACGATGAAAAAGAATTCCGCCGTCCGAATGTCCGAAGAGAGAACGAATTTCACTTGCCTTCTTGACCCCCATCTAATTTTATAAAGAGGCTAACTCTAAAAGTACCAGAAAGAGGCAGATTTCGAAATTTCATTACCAAATAAAGCTTGCAATGATACCTAATAAGGTTGGCAAACCCATTTATGGACTCATGTTTGCTTAAATGGGTCGTTAATAGGCCATGCAAATTGACCAGAGATCCTTCATTTATCCATAAAAATGCCGTCTAGTCTAGAATAAGGTTGTCCCTCCTAATCATCAAAGAATATTATCACCCTTCAATTTAACTGAACTTCAAAAGATAATATTTTGTCAAACGCTCTTGGTGTTTAGTCTTGACTTCAAAAAAACCTTCACGTGCAATCGCCATCACAAAATCGACCAACATCAAACATCTAAGATCAGCACACGACCAAAGACGTCAGCGCATTGATCGACTACGATTTCACCCGATGCTACCAAACTTTAAAAATAATCTTTGGGTCCTGACATGAATCACTTCAACCTACCGCAAACAATAGTAGCATCTGTCCATCCACTCCAAATAAACTTAAATCCCAAATAACCAAATTATCGAAGTCAATGCTTGAAAATCAAATGCCTGTCTTGCCATACACGGTGAAGCGTTAAAACAAGGAGGTTCAAGAGCATCCGCAGAAACTTGACTGTCTCTTAAATCCTTCCCACCTCCAGATCTTGGGTTGTAGGGCGGCTAGGACCCGCGCTTCTAGGCTGGCGCCGAAGTGGAGGCTACACGGCCAGGGTCTCTTCCCGCCTTACGGATGAGACAATCTTCGACAATATCTTCGAGGTCTCGAACAATCTGCTCAATTTTTTCAAAAGTTGATCTTCAGAGTTCTTATATTCCATGAAGCACCAACACTCTTGTAGAACCTTTATATTGTGTTGAGTAAATGTTCGACATTTTCCGACACTTTTCGACACACGATCAACACATGTCGAAAATCTAACATCCAGTTAATTCTCTCAATATTCTCTAACACTTGAGTCTGGAATTCCGACGTACGAGCTTGAAATTTCGACACATAATTTTGATACGCACGAGAACAATTATAAATTTTTTCAGTAAATGATGGGTCAATATATATATATATATAGGTAAAAATAATAAAAAGAGGAAAAAAACTAGTCTTTCTCTTCTCTACCGACTCTCACTTTTCATGACACACAATTCATCCCTAAGTCTATTTTTTTACCTCTTCTCTTCTGGTATGCTTTGACACACAATTCTAAAAATGTGGATTGCTTTTTTTTTCTCTCTTCTAAGTTTTATGGATTATCGGAATGGAGTTTAATGAATGATATTAGCAAATGGTGGATTAATATTTTTATTATAAATTCATGCTATAGTTTTTTTAGAGAAAATTCTAAAAAAATGCCCTAAGTGCCTTCATTTTTCAAATAAGGGTTGAAGTAATTATACTTGTTTTAAATAAGGACCTAATCAAGAATATTTTTGTCATTTTCCTTTTTTTCTTTCCTTTTTTTTTGTTCTTCTTTGTTTGAGGTCGACTCGCAAAGGTTGGGCGAGGTCACCTCTTTTGATTCGGCGAGGCCACCATCACAGCCGTTAGTGAGGTCGGCCCTTGCCGGCTGTAGGTAAAGGCCGACGAGGGCTTGTGAGCCCTTGCTCGTAGCCAGCGAGGGCTCAACAGCCCTCGCCAGATTTGGTAAGGTTTGGCTTGAAAACCTTTGCTCGCAGCTAGCGAGGGCTTGACAACCCTCGTTTGGCGTCGGCGATGGGTGTCGAACCCTCGCCCACAGCAAGCGAGGCCGTTGATCCCTAGTTGGTTGCGGGTGCCCTCATCGGCCACGAGCGAGGCCACCCTCCCTCACCAAATTTGGTAAGGGTCGGCCTTGCACGGGGCCGACGACGGCCGACCTTGCTGATGGCCGCGAGGGGTGACTTGGCCTCTCCCCCAAGGCGAGGGTTGTCTCGCCCAAGTGAGCCTGTCCCTCACCTATGCCTAACAAGCAACCTCACCCAACCCTCTGTGGGCATCCCAGCCACCAGCGAAGAAGGAAGAAGAACCAAAAAAAAAGAAAGAAAAAAGGAAAATGACGAAAATGTCCACCCTTATTCAAAACAAGTATAACCATTTCATGCTCTTATTTGAGAAAATAATAGTGCTTGGAGTTCTGTTTGGGAATTTTTCCATTTATTATTATTTATTTATTTGTTGATTTGATTAATTAATTATAAAAATGATAATTTATCATGTATATAAAAAATATACATATAATATACAACGTGACGGAATTCTCTATTTTTTTAGAAATGACGTGTCAATGTGTCGTGTCATAGCACACATCGAGTGTCACGTGTCAGCACTATTTAACGCTATTTCCAAATAACCTCAACAGATGTTAAATGAACTAGACATGAGTCAGTGAACAAAAAGAACCGTCATTAGTCATGAATGTAGCAACCGGCCTGCATCTATTTAACACTATTTCCAAATAACCTCAACCGATGTTAAATGAACTAGACATGAGTCAGTGAACAAAAAGAACCGTCATTAGTCATGAATGTAGCAACTGGCCTGCATCTATTAAAGAAAAGTTAAGCTCCGGGTACTAAAAATATTACCTTACTCATCTTCGGTCGGTTCTCCTTCTTTTCATCCACACAAGCCAAAGCCAACTTCACCACGCGATCTATCTCAGGAAGCTCCTGTTTCCGCAGCTCGTCATCGGCAAGAGTTTCGAAGTTTTGATCTTTCTCACATTTTCCGAACTTAGACCTCACCTGTAATGACCATATAACAATGACTCTATCTCAATATTGCACTTGGATTATAAAAAAACCACCTATAAATTCGAATGCCCTCCAGGACCCAAGAAAAAAATGCGGGTGTAATAGGTAGCTTGGACTATAATTGTGAACATGACAATTGCATGACTTGCGCATCTACCCATCCAAGCAGACCCATTAGATGCGCTTTATTATCCGTAGGTTCGCGACCAGTGATCAACTCCCAGAGCACCACCCCGAAAGAATAAGGGTGCGCATGGATTTATTTCTGTGCTTTTTTTGTTCACGGGAACGAAACAAAAAAAAAAGTGTTTTTCCTTCGGGAACAATTTTTGAACAAAAGAACGCGTTTGGTAACGTTTGGTCCGGAATAAAAAATGAACGAAACACGTTTGGTTAAATTTTATTATTTTTTTGTTTCTTTTAATTTTTAAACATTTTTTATTATTTTTATTTTTTCCTTTCTTTTTATTTTTCTTTTTTTTCGGCTTGGTCACCGCCTCCGCGACCGGCCGACGGGGCTGGCAGCCTCGCCCACCACGGCGAGGCTCGCCGCCCACGGCGAGGCCGAGCCTGCCGTGGTTGGCGAGGCTCGGCCTCGCCTTGGCCGGGCGAGCTCGGGCTCGCCCCATCCGGCGAGGCCGAGCGTCGCCCGGCCCCTGGCGAGGCTCGGGCTCGCCGGATCTGGCGAGCTCGAGCTCGCCCGCCATGGCGAGGCTCGGGCTCGCCGGATCTGGCGAGCCCGAGCTCGCCCGGCCCAAGGCGAGCTCGGCCTCGCCGGCGCGGGCAACGCCGAGCCTCGCCTTGGGCCCCAGCGGGCGAGCTCGGGCTCGCCCGGATCCGGCGAGCCCGAGCCCGCCATGGTCAGGCGAGCTCGAGCTCGCCAGATCCGGCGAGCCCGAGCCTCGCGGGGCAGCGGCCGCCAGCGTCGCCCGGCCAAGGCGAGGCTCGGCCTCGCCCGCGCCCAGCGACGCCGAGCTCGGCCGGGGCCGGCGACGCTCGGCCTCGCCGGATGCAGGCGAGGCCGAGCCTCGGCGGCGGTCGCCGGCCATGGCCGAGGCCGGCGACCGGCCAAAGAAAAAAATAAGAAAAAAAGAAGAAAAGAAGAAGAGAAGAAGAAGAGAGAGAAGAGTCGTTTTTGTTCTTTTGTTTCTTCGAAGTGTTTCTTTTCCGAAGAAACAACTTTTTTGTTTCTTTTTCTGTTCCTAATTCGTTCCGAAACAAAAAAACAAAAGAAACAAAACGCAACCAAACGCGTTTACTGTTCCTTTTTTTGTTCCCTAGCACACTTTCCGTACAAAAGTGTGCCGGAAACGTTCTTAAACGTTTCCATGCACGCCCTAACTGTCTGATTTTTCTGATAGTTGCCCACCCGAGACGTACTCGGCGCAAAATACCTACAAGGAAAAACGTAATTTGAATTTCAACAAACTTGAACAGTAACATATTTGAACTAGTCAAGCTACACAAGTACCTAAAAGGCTGTGCTTTAACAAATGAAGCACAAGATGAACTAGCGAACAATGGCTCATTTTACAAATATTTGGAAACATCTAAGACATATTAATAGCCAGCTCACATCTCAGTCCTCCAAATGGAGCAAATCTTACCCAAAGGTGCCCCACGGCTGGGTAGTCACATGACTCCTTGATTCAGGAATACATTTTGCAAGTCCAAAATCCGCAATCTGAGAGAGAAAAGCATTCAGAATTCAGAATTCAGAAGGGGTATTAATCTACTTGCTCCAAGAGTTAAACCAATTGAAGTTGGAAATATCAATGCAGACTCATAAATTTATCCAATAAGTTTGTTTTTACCTTTGCCTCGAAATTACCGTCCAAAAGTATGTTAGTTGCCTTGATATCGCGATGTATGATCTGAGGATGACCTGCACAAGGAATGTTTTTCCCATGTATACAAGAGCGAGGCTCAAGGATTCACAGTTTTAATCAACTATTGATTAAATAAATAGAAAAGGCAAAAGTACATCGGAAACCTACAACCCTCGTGAAGATACGCTAGTCCTTTGGCAGATCCCAAAGCAATTTTCAGTCTTTCTGGCCAATTTAGGTCCCGTCGTCCGGCTCCTGAAACGATCACTTTCCATGAGAATCCTTTCCATTAAACGCACAAAGCACCAAGTTCCCCGATTAGTCGTCCCTTACTTTTTTCACATACCCCAAATGCAAGTCGGATACCCAAATAAGACTGATAGAGAAAGAGAGGGGGCAACATATAAGCGCGCAGCATAAATTGGTACTGAAAATTCGAACTCACCATGACCATGTAAGTGGAATTTCAAGGTGTTGTTGGGCACATACTCATACACCACGATTTGCTGGCCCCCTCTATGCAGTATCCAACCAAAGACACGACATGCTTGTGATGGGCTCGGCTTAATTTTTCAACCTCAGTCTCGAACTCCTGTCCGCCACCCCTCGTCAGTTGCTTCACTGCCACCTCTTCCCCGGTGGGAAGGGTACCCTTGTACACATTCGCAGAACCACCTTCTCCGAGTGGACTCGAGAAGTCTTTAGTGAAACTTTTTACTTCTTGAAAAGTGAAAATGCGCTTGCCGGCACTCCGAGGAGCGCTGGCCGTTGAAGCGTTAGGCGGCGCTGTTTCACGCTGCCTGTTCTGAGACGGCGCTGTTTCACGCTGCCTGTTCTGAGACGGCGCTGTTTCACGCTGCCTGCTCTGAGTCGGAGCGCCGGCGGTTGAAGCGTTAGGCGGCGGTGTTTCACGCTGCCTGTTCTGAGACGGCGGTGTTTCACGCTGCCTGTTCTGAGTCGGCGGTGTTTCACGCTGCCTGTTTTTATTCCCGCAAAATATGAACAGCACCACCGCCGCGACCGCACCAACGCATAAACCCCCCATGAGCCCGCTCAACAAGGTGGAACGACACGAAGGAGATGCCGGCGAAGGGGGCATAGGGGACCTGGAAGAAGCTGGCGGCACAGGAGATGCCATGGTGGTGGTGGGCGTCAGCGCGGCAGTGTTGTTGGTCGCTGCTGTCGGAGAGGACGGTCAGGAGCCCGGGCTGGGAATTAGAAAGCCTAATGGACGGAGATATCGTACGTTTGGGGAGAGCGCGTTGCCTAAAGACCCGGCAGTCGAGCAATTTCCTAGTTTCTTCAATTTCTTGAATTATGGATTTAATCATCTTGGCATGCAGTACGTCCTCAATATTCAGATTATACGCATGATTTACATGTTATTTGTTTGTTTCTTTCTTTCTTTATAGATGGTAAGATACAAATCAGCGACGAAATGGGGAGTGATCGGCATGCAGAGTGAGAGAGAGAAGTGGGGTCGAGCTAATGAGATAATCACAAAATTAGGGCCTGTTTGGCAAATTTTGTTTCTGTTACCCGGAACAAAAATTTCGTTCTTTTATTCCGGGGAACAAAAAGAAGAAAAAACGCATTTGGTAAAAATTTTGTTCTGGGAACAAAAAAATCTATTTTTTGTTCTCATGATTTTTGTTCTCGAAAACAGATTTGGAACGGAAACAAGAAATAGAAAAAAAGTTGTTTCTTGTTTTTGGAAATAATTCTGATAAACACACCACCGCCTATGGTGGCGTTGCTGGCTCGGGCTCTCTCCCTCTCACGAAAAGGAGGAATTTGAATCTCAGAGGCGTCGTTAGGGATTCTTACACGTGATGTCGAGGTGGTGGGTCCTCCACTAGCTTCACTCCAAGGTTTGCTCGTCAGTCGGTTGTATGGCGTTCCTTGGATTACCAAAAAAAAAAACAAAACAAAAATAGTTTCGATAAACAATTTTTCTTTCTCCTCTTTTTTCTTCTATTTCTTTTCTTCTTCTTCTTCTTCTTCCTTTTGCTAGTCGCCGGCCTTGGCCATGGCCGCCGTGGCCGACGACCGGCCACAAAGAGAAAGAAGGAAAAAAAAAAAGAAATAAGAAATAAGAAAAAAAGGAAAAATATAATAAAAATATTGAAAAATTAAAAGAAACAACGAAATTATACGAGTTTACAAACGCATTTCTATTCTTGGAATAGAAATTTTTTTTTTGCAATCGCGTGTTCTTATATGTAGAAATTGTTTTCGAGAACAGAAACAAAGAAAAACTATTTTTGTTCAAAAATTGTTCCCCAAATAAAACGTTACAAACGCGCCCTTACTTTCTTCAGTCGGCACCGGGTTGGATTCAAGGTAGCAACGGTGATCCTCGATGCTCATCCGGTCCGAGGAAAGCTCTAGGATTCACAGTTTTAATCAACTACCGATTCAATAAAGATGAGAGGCAGATCCTAGAGTAATTTTCAGTCTAGATGGCCAGTCTAGGGTCGGTCCTCCCTCATTTTCCATCAGAATCCTTTCCATTAGAAGGACAAAGCGCCTAGTTCTCTAATTAAATTTTTTTTTTTCTGTTTTCACATAACCCCAAATGCTAATTTGGATACCGAAATAAGACGTCAAAGGAAAGCAACTTTGATTTGATTTAAAAGACGTATGAAAAAATCACACTTGTAAAGAAGATTTGCTATTTTTGTTAGGGAAAAAAGGGCCGAAATCCTTCGCCATCGAGACAGATGTAAACCCAAATTCTCATGAAGAAATGTTCGATTTATATTTTCATTCCGAGGAATGTGATGGGAGCTGGTCATGCAAAAGATGAGGCTCGTCCAGATCTACCATTTTGGCAGGCCTCTATGTACGGTCTACGTAGACTTATTTACAAGATTACTGATTCAAATTTCTTACTATTTTATTATTTTATTGTTAACCTACTCAAGAATTATCTAATAAATAACTTAATTCGAAATTAAGGAATGGATAAACATTACAAATGATTAATTGATCTCTTTTTCCACATCTCTCACTCTATGCTTTTGTTAATATCGTCTATAATGATTGATGAATTAATAACTATCGATTGAACTTATTCTTTCATTTGACTCGATATTTTTACTTATCTTCGTATATTGGACATAAACAATATGGATTGAGATTTAAATCCTTCCCATTAGGGGTAAATCGGCATCTTTAACTTAAATTTCTCTATGTAGATCATACCTTTTTTTTTATTATTTATTTAATCATAGCTAGTTGTCTCCCCCTCTATCACTAGTGGGGTTGCGCAACCTTAACAACAGATTTGGCTCACTGGCAATTGAATCTATCGAGAAAGTGGTTGCCCAAGGCAGCCAAAAGAAGAGGGGGCGACATAAAAAGTCATATTGAAAATTCAAAAGTGGTTGACAAAGGCAGCCAAAAGAAGAGGAGGCGACATAAAAAGTCGTATTGAAAATTCAAAAGTGGTTGCCAAAGGCAGCCAAAAGAGGTAGGAGTGGGGAAAAGGTGAAGAGACTCTAGTTAACGGAAGAGCTAAATTATATCTTTATATAGTAGATTAGGACTTTGCTAGTGTTTCTTGAAAAGTAAATTTTCAAATAATTTATAATTATTTATTATTTAATTTTTTTTATAATTTAAAATAGATTAATATTATCATAATACATTAGAGGATATAATCCAATCATTTTTTAGTTGTTTATATTTTTAGATGAGCCGAGAGTGGTGTCGCGAAATTTCACAAATCAATACACTATTAAATGAAAAGCCCGTGAATTGAACTAGTGGTCGGAGTTTGGGCTTTGTGTGGACCACAATTGAGCTGTAGACCCCACTATTCGTGGTTTGGTGAGAAAATATTGGGTGGTCCGGGACCTCCACGTCAGCGTGGTCCCCGGCCACTCACGAGGTGCCATGTGGAGGGGTGGGCCCCACTTGGTGTCCTCTTCGATTTTCTCTTGCTCCTCGACGCAGCACTCCTCTCTCTCTCCCAAATAACTCTCAGCGGCTGGTGGCTCGGCTCGGCTGGCAAAAGAAAGCACGGGTCAATGGATAATAATTGCGCAACACTCCCGCTTAAAATTTCTCTCTCCTCACTTGAATATTTTCTGGGCGCTTTCTCTCTCTCTCCTCGCGGACGAGCTGCACTTCCTCTGTTTCCTTCTCAACGCATCCCACCCCCTCCGCCTCCGCCTCCCCAAAAAGCCTCGTCGGTCCGTCGCCTCCTCCAAGAGCCCCGCCAGTCGCAGCTAGTTCCCAACCCCCTTCGCTACTTCGCCTCGGACTGTTTCCAACGCCGAGATCGAGCGTAAGGTTTGTGCTCGCGTTGGTCTCTAGGCAACTTCTGGGCCTCCGTCCGATTGCCTCCCTCCGACGAACTAGTCATCAACTCCGACTCCGAGCCGCCGTCGCCGCCACCAATGGCGTCCTCCGTCTCTGGCATCTACTCGTCCAACCCCCTCCCTTAGGCCGAAGACGCCGCCGGCCTCCGCCGCGAAGCCATCGGCCTTCGGCAGGAGGGAGGCGGCCTCGGTCTCGTTCCCGAGCGACGCCAGGCTCCCCCGCCGTCGACCTGGTGTTGTCCCCGTCGCTGGCCCGATCGGTTGCGAGGGAGATCTCGGTGGACACAGGCGGGGGGCGACGGCGCGGCGAAGAAGGAAAGGCGTGGGCTAGAGGGTTGGAGAAGGATTCCTGCTCGCTGTGGACGAGGTACGTGGACTGGCGAGCTAGGGCTTTTCCTTGGATGTGAGCCGAATCGGGTTCACGGACGAGTTCGTGGAGAAGATGGAGCTTCGGTTCCAGGCCGCGTTCAAGGCGATGGAGGAGCTGGAGAAGGGCGCGATTGCGAACCCGGCCTGGGCGAGGGCCACATGGTCGGGCACTACTGGTTGAGGAAGTCGGAACTCGCGCCGGTCCGGTTCCTGAAGGCGCAGATTGAGAGCACGCTCGACGCCGTCTGCAATTTCACTGCCGACGTGGTTAGCGGTGAGGTCAGTTCGTGAATTCCGGTCGTTGTTGCTCTCCATGTGGTATAAGAGTCTGTAGTTCCCTGTTTTTTTTTTTTTCTGGGAATCTGCTGTCGTAGATGCCTGTGTCAGTTTTCTGGTAAATGCCAGCATTGTCTTAGTAGCTCGAGGAAAGGGATAAATTGAATTGGTTTCTGGTTGAAGAGATGGAGAGATCGTTTACGTATGACCATGTATGGAAATTTCCGACTCTGAGACGCTGTAATTTCAAAATTTTCTTCAGGTTTTCCGATTAATGTCAGCATGAAATTCGGTTTTTGATCGTTGGTTTTCTTTTAGTGTGCTTAGCTGATTGCATCGGACACGGACGGATTGATTGACTTGATTATGTTTGATGCTTAATTTGCAGATTAAGCCCCCTCCTACTTCTCCCGTGGATCGCTTTACTCAAGTACTTTCAGTTGTTCAGCTCTTGGGCCACGGTTTGTTGCAGAGGCATTGGCTCCCGATAATCCTCCATTGAATTGTTAAAGACCGGAGTGTCCATCCTCCTCTCGCAATCTACCCTTTAGGTATTTAGCTTCATGGAATCTGCTGCTCTTTTAACGTTGTATACCTTCATCGATCTATCCATTTAAGTTGTCGGTCGATGCACATTACACCATTGATAGTGGAGGTGAGCACGGCCCTTTTTCATTCAGTTGGGCACCGAACCAAACAAACTGCATTAATACGGTTTACCAAACCAAACCACACTATGTTCTTTTTGGTAACTTTTACTCCATCCTATTTTTCAATGCAAGCTGAGCTGCTCACTTCCTTCGGTTTTATTGGCAAATTGTGCAGCAAGCCAGACTCTGTTTTTCTGCTTAGCGCATTCCTTCCCCCTCAACAAAAAAGAGTCCCTCTAAAATCTATGGCATGGAAAAATATGTGCACTATTTGGTGGTTTAAATCAGCACCTAACCTAGCTTTTCACCGTATGTCATTTTTTAGTCTTTATTAGGAAGCAGCCTTGCAGGAGTTGGTATTGCTCTATGCTGAAGAAGTGGACGAAACTGATGTTCAAGGTGAATCTGAGTTCAAATCATTGGATGTATCTAAATCCCTATTTGAGCTTTGCTGTAAAATTCTTTTTGATATCTGACATTACCATGTTTTTCGATTATTTAATTTTTCCACATGAATCGATGAGCTCTAAACTTCTAGAATTGAATTCACTGCATTTTTTTTGCAATTGATTAAGATATCTTTCCTCACAAAGTATCATTTCGTATCATGGACACGGCATGTAGAAGATCTACTCTCATCATGTCTATGCTCTCAGCATGTTCTGAAGGAACTTCTTTTATACTTCTCTGATTTATTTCTTCCTTCAATGAAGTAGTTTAGAGTTTAATAAAGAAAGTGATCTATCTAATTTACTTCCATTCACATCATCTACAGCTTCATGGTTAATTGCCAGAATCAAAATTTGCTACTTGTTTTATCGTATTTCAAGTAACTTCAATGGTTAATTGTAATAATAATAGAAAAACTTTCATGGTTAATCACATTTTAAATAAAGCGAGGTACAGAGGATGTATATCCACTGGATAAGAAGACCTTAAATCCCAGTACTCATTTCAAATCGTTAAGTTGCTCAACATTTGACGCTCATAATAATCTTTTAGTATCAGGGAAAGGTGTTGAGAGATGAGAATATGAGCCCCAAATCTAATATTTGATACTCCTGATAATTGCTTAGTTGTAGGTGGCTTATGGACACATAAAAGAGTTACATATTGCTCTACGACTTCAATACTGGCTTCTTGTTGACTACATATTATTTTTTGTCATCTAATATTCGTGAAATTAGTTGGAGAGCTTGGATTAGCGGTGCACAGCAAGTCCAGTTCAAGCCAAGAACCGGGTAGAGCCATCCTGATGAAGTCCGGTTCCAGGTCAATTATAAAAAAAAAAATTGGTCCACTTCTTAATAATGAAATCGTAGAGTCGGCCTTTTTCTGGTTTGGCTCCCGGTTCTTATACTAAAACCATCTATTGGACCTTGAAACCGACCAACCAAGGTGGTTCTAGGCTCGAACCAATCCAGAACCCATTTCACCTTATTTTAAAAAAATGTAATAGCAAGTTGCAACTGAGAGGGATTGGAAGCCGAGACCTCAAGTATCCGGTGTATGCATAACACCACTAAGCTCACAAGAGTTTGCTTGACGACAGCTATAAATGGTAATTTGTTGTCCTTATCAGACTTTTGGCTCCACATGATTTGTTCCAATCAGATCATATCAGCGAGATGCTTTTTCAGAAGTATTTGTTCTAATCTTCAGTTTTCTTTTCGTCTTATGTACTTTTCTGACGCTTTAAACAATTCTTGCCATGACAATAGCATTGCCATGCAGGTTTTGGATGTATGTTGGAACTCTTGGCTGAGCCTTTCTATATCCTCTCCCAGAACCTGCTTCTGCTTAAATTACGGCTATTGGTGGAGACAGCAGCAACATTCTTACGTTGCTTAACAATGTGTATACTCATAGTTAAGCAAACTAACATGATAATTGGCTACTGGTTATGAAAACTCTTGTGCAAATAAAAGATATCTAACTTGCTGTTGGGCTGGTTGCTTCTGCTTGTTATGCTATTTAGTATACTTCAGTTTGTGAATTCGTGTGTCTTCTGCCTATCCTACATCTACATTGGGGATAGTTGGTCCAAACCATTAAATTTTGAGATGCTTTGTTGTCGAAATACTTCATCCGATCAATAACTTTAATGAGCAGTTATTTATGTATCACATTCTGGTTTGATCAACTCTGCAATATAGGAATCAAATAGGGAGGTTGATCCAAATTTAAGTTCTGCCTTTTTCCTTTGGGTTTAGCAAATGGTAATGTGGATTTCAGAATGTGAACATAACTGTGGATTCTCAGTATATCACAATAATTGTTGCTCGTCCTTTACTCAAAGGAGCTCTTTTAATTGATTCTGCAGGAAAAGGGGATTGTATTTGCATTGTCACAAGTTGCATATGGAGCTTGCTTCTTCTTTGGTTACTGGGGTTTTTACCTTTTCTCAAGTTCATTCAAGAGTTCTGATCTTTTTCCTTTCAGGTATCAATCTATTTATGTCCATGTTACTCTCATATCGGATGCAACTTTTTGCCTTCATATATCCTGCTTTGCTCCTCTTCTGTGTTCTTATGCTGTGAGGATGATTTAGCTGGTAGTTATGCTTATGCAGAGTAGGCGGTAAGGCACACCTTGATGGCCAGCTTGCCAATACGTCCATGATATTCACTTTTCAGTCCTTCCGCAAGTTGATTCTTCAAGAAGGAGAAAAGATGGTTCGTGTATGGTTTGATACACCATAGAATCAAGCTGTATATGGGCTAGTAGACAAACTAGGTAAGGCCTTTAGTACAATGTTCTTGTGTATAGTTAGTAACCTTTCTATGCACTTGGATGTTATGTAAATGGTCGTTCTCTAATTGCATGAATTGGTCGTTCTCTAATTGCATGAATTGGTCATTGAACTTGCTTTTTCCTGTGCTTTATATTTGAGAATACTTTAGTTGTTGATTTGAATGACTACCAGGGAGCCTTGTGGTGAGGTTGGTGTTCCTTCCCTTTGAAGGCTGGTGTTCCTTCCCTTTGAAGAAAGTTCGTATACAGCATTCGCAAGGTCTGCATCAGGTTTATTTCTCTTTTCACTTTGTTTGTCCTTTTTCATTAGATGTAAAGATATCTATCTTATGTTGGTTCCATTTTTCTTTGTATAGCCATGACACCTTTTATTTTATCTAAATTGCCTTCTCTTATGCTGTTAGGGCTGGAAACTTTAGAATAAGAGTGCACCTGATGGTGTTAAATATTGACCAAGGGATTATGATGGTGATCTAATGGTTATTTCTTTGATATGCTGAAGAACTCTGTTGTGCTGAAGAGCAACTTCATGGATCCACTTTTAACCATGCTCCTTTAATGGAAAGGCCAACTAAATAAATCCCTTTATGTTTTTCTTCTCAGTGTAAGTTTTTTGCTGCTAATTCAATTGATGAAAGGGATGCCAATGCTAATTCAGTTGATGAAAGAGAAGTTGTGACTGCTCCTCCGCCCCCACCAGATCCTGAGCTGCCGCCCACTGTATCTGCAATAGCTCAATCAGTGAGACTGTTATATGGGGAAGATAAGCCTACCATTCCTCCTTTTGTGATAGTAGGCCCTCCTCCTTCTCGACCTAAGGATGCAAGACTCATTCTTAAAAAGAGAAAGAAGTCAGAGCAAATGCGGCCCATCCAGGCAAAAGTCCAGGAGAACAGGCAACTCCCTCCGCGGAATTTCTTAGGTGATGATGCTGCTTCAAGTTCTATCCCTCTGGTCCCTAAGCTTAATGCATTTCCACCATTAGTGGCCACAATGCCAGGTCCTGCTCAGAAAGAGGCTCCACTTAACACATCAACTTCAGCGATGCGTCAACCTTCTTGGGAGAAAATGAATGCAGAACTGTCCCCATCATCTGAAGTACTTCAGTTGGTTGCGTCGAGCATTGGTCCGGGTCAGCAGCTTGCCCTTTTTCTGCCCGCGAAAAGCTTAGATGTCCCTAGAAGTGATGTATCCTCAATGAAACACAGTCTTGACCTTACACGCAATTCTGAACTAAATCATGCTGGAGGCAAGGAGCAATCACATCCTGTTGATGGGCTTGCAGCATATCCCCAGAAGTTAGCCAGCCTGAAAATGGGAATTCTTTCAGTAAGACTTGGTCGGTTGTTTCTTGGACTGATCATCTTGATGCAGAAAAAGTCTCGTCTGAGGAGACTGTTTTGGGTCATCCCGAGAGTGAAACTGATCTGTAAATTCAAGGCAGGGGAGTGACAATCTATGGAAATCACAATTCTTTCATAGGATTGGAAGCGTTAGGGTACTTTGCAGATGGTGGCATAAATTCTTTTCTTGTAGACTTCGAGCAGTGATGGTGAGCAATGAATCCGCAAAGATAGGGACGATTAGCCAAATTAGGACACCCTTGTGTAAAGCTTTTGTTATAGAAAATGAGATTATAGTGTTAGTCAATGTACATTCGTCTTACTCAAATGTTGTAGGTGCTAGATTAGCATAAAGATGAGTAAGTGCAGGCAATTAACCAAAGTAAGGTTGTTGAGTGGCTCTGTCCAATACATCACCCTTAGATCAAGTCTAACTGGTGCATATACCTTTCTTTCTTCACTCGCCTTGTTCTATCTCCCCAAGCTTTTAGAAGGTTCTTATGTATGAGACTAAAAGCTTGTATCATATATATTGTATCGTCAAAATGTCACAAATTTTCTATGTCGATAAGGGTTTGTTTTCAAGTTGTAGTGTGATGAATTTTTTGCATAATGAGCAGTATTAGCAACCATGAAAAGCCATTGTTAAAACTCTGCCAAGCTTTCAGGAGGACAAAGGGGAAACGCGCATATAGTTTAACTGATTTGTGCATCATTTCTTATAGATTCATATTAATCAAAATCAGGACTATGAGACTGTAGAGTGTAGAGTTTTATCTCTTCAGGCATAGAAACATACTTGGTGAAATTGAGTTTTACTATGATGACCAATCAAAGGAAGGAATGGGTATGAAAACTACTAATGAGATTGCTGAATTGAGAGCTTAAAGGACCAAAGTGAATGGACTTATAACTTATTAAACCAACATCTTGTTAGAGTGTAACAATGCTGCGTCTTCTCACCCACATCATCATGCGAAATCGAAGCAGTGTATTTTGTATGATATTGGTATTCTGTAGTCAAGGACCAAAAAGAACTCGAACATAGCATTTCGATGTTTGAATAACAAAGTTTTCAAGATATCTTCCAACAATATAAAGAGTGAGAATTAAGAACCACCATATTCTTTATAACAAGAATTAAAAATTCAAGATTGTTTTGATTTCCAAAACTAACGGAAATTTCCAAACAACAAAGTTGGTCATAGGTAGATTTACCCGGTGAAAATGGCGCGACAAGCACCAGCATGTTAGGCATGAGAAAAATAAGGACTAGGGGAGAGAGGGAGTAGCATTTATACCGGCTACTATAACTATCTCATATTCATGTGGTCCAATTCTCTCTACACTTAATATGCACAGCTCAGTACATCCTCCCATAGGATGGCACACCCCTCAAGCATATAGTATCTTCTCTTATACAGAATATGCATCCCACTAGCTAACTCAGGTTATATGCCTCTCACTAGCTTAGTCACATAACTGAGACCTACTTCACAACCGAGCAGCACAGCATCTAGTTTCTCTGGACACAGAAAATCCATGAAAACAGCAAGGTTGTGTATGGATTTAGCCAGCTTTCTTCTGAATCACACGTGCTATAACGTTCGAGACTCCACCGGCCTTCTTTTTTCTTGTTTTCTTCTCAAACGACAGTTCCATCTTTGATTGTTGCGTTTTTCAGTATGACTGTTATCCCTGACCTGATGTAGAATCCTTCTTCTAGTCTATCTGCTTCTTGAACATCCTGTAAATCGAAGGATCACATCCAGTCATAAATTCGGATGGAATTGAAGTATCAGGATTGCAAAAGGCAATACTTACATCGGTGTTGTGAATAACCACATTTTTTCCTATCCGGGCATTCTTGTCAATTATGCAGTTCCTTGCGAAAGGAAAAGCAAGGGAATTTGTCAGTGGAAGGATTGCGAACTATTCTATTAACAAGTCATCGATTCAGAATTTCCTGTAGACATGCCTATTCAAAGAATGAATAATTACCTGATTTTAGCATTTTGTCCGACCCCAATAGGAACCTTCCCTTGTGCCAGAAGAGATGCGATTTCAGCTTCAGTCTGATAGTAATTTGCACCCATCATGACGGTATCCTGCAAATTCAAACGTGTCCCAAAAATCAGCACCCATTAAAGTATGTTGCCATTGCTACAGAAATTGGCACACGAACTAACCCCAGTATTGTGAACTTTTAGCAAATTTGGAATGTCTACTGATGACTTGCTTACTACATTAGCTTGACAAAGGAAATTAGTGTCTATAAAAAACGACACATAAAAAGACCATCAAATAATCAAAAGACTTGTATTAGAAGCATCCTGACTTGTTCTAAGTCCACTATACCTTCATCTTGAGGAAATACAACCAATAGATAAAGATATAGCAATTCAAAAATATCACTGTACACCAGAGTTATATGAACAAATTGAATGGCATCATTTGCCCCTGTTAAATCTGGTCCACCACCTCAAAATGTTCTGATGGGATCTATTAACCCAAAAAGTTGAAAGCTGAAAATGTCAACATTCCAACCAAATCATCCAAGAATCTGAAAATTAATTTTCTCAAGCAATCACCATTATGATCTTCAAAAGGTCAAAGAATGTATACGAAAGCAGCACACCTTAAACTCAACATCATAGTCTAGACGCAAGCGCACACCAACAATGGAGTGTTCAATGCTACATTCTTACAAGAAGCAACCGTGAGAGATTATTGCATCTACAATCTGCAGAAACAGTTCAAATAAGAGATTGTTTAGACCATTACAAAAACAGAGACTTATTGTGTTGACAAGCTTACCCTGCATTTATCAACTTTACTGGGGGGTAAGAATCTTGGAGACGTGTAGAAAGGTGTTTGCGGATCATAAAATTCGAACTTTGGAGGCTGCATTACAGGAAATTAACCCACTATTAGAAAAGCCACTGTCTCCTCAAAGGACAAACAGTATCGCTTTATGAAAGCCAAAGTTTGAACTCGAAGCTTCTATGATTTTTCTGAGAACGTGATTGAGATGAGGCCACAGATTGACAAAGAAATTGTAGCCAAAAAGATCTAAAGAGTAAGTATTTTTCCAGCCCTAAGGTTAAGCCATCATATCAAGTGATTAACGACTATAGAAGGTGATGACTGAATTAGCAGATGACATTGACATCTCCAATTTTGAGTTATCGAGCAGAAGATGCAATACCACACACACCTGCTCTGTTAGGGCCAAATTAGTGTCAAAGAATGACTTGATTGTTCCAATGTCCTCCCAGTAGTCATTAAATAGATATGCCTGACAAATCAATGCATCCAGATAAGTCAGCATTTCTGTTAAGGTAGCTTGCAAGTACAAGTTACATATAAACACACATCTCTAATGAAGGGGAGAGAGAGACAGAGAGAGACAGAGAGAAAGCCCGCAGCTTAGTCTATGTTAAAGAAAAGGTCCTGACCTGGACATTATGCTTTGCAACAGCGGGCGGAATTATTTCAGAGCGAAAATCATTGCATGAGGGGTAGCTCCATCTCAGAAGCTTTAGTAACACGACAGTTTTAAATACATAAATGCCCATTGAGGCAATGTATGGCAAGTTCACTGCATCTTGCTTTGATAGCCCAAGAAGAGTACTGTCGACTTGCTGTGGGCAGAGGTTTGTGCAGGAGACGAGAATCCAAATAAGATTAGTAACTAGTTGATGTATTACATGATGTGCAGAGATGATGTCTGCTAAGGAAACAACCAAAGCAGTCATGTCAAATGATAGGAAGTGTTTATTGCATTAATGATACCATTGCTTTCAGCTCATTGCCCTTCGGTTTTCCAGCAAATTGGATAATCTGTCCAGTTCTGTCAATCTTCATCAGTCCATAACCCGAAGCATGACTGCAGCAACAAAAACCAGAAAGGGTTAGTTGCAAAACTCATCAATGGCTCTAAATTTAGTGCAACTGAAAACGGACGTAAGAAACAATATAATCACAAAAATTTGGTTCTTCCCAACCATAAGTGGAATGTCAAGGAGAACTGAGCTTTATATGCTCTTAAATCTTTTAAGGCAATATATTTAACCACAATAAGAACCTGTCATCCATTGGGACACATGAAACCGTGATATCGGCATTTGTATCAATATGCTTATGCAATCAAGCCACAACTGGTCAGTTTAAACTCACAAACATATTAGATGAAAGAGTTTACGATGAAATCTTCGAAGTACCTGCACAAAATTCATGTAATTCATCCGGTACAAGTGGTCACCAGACAAAATCGAGATATTCTCCACATTCTTGTTCTTGGCATCCTACGGAAATAATTTGAAACCAACATTCAACTTCCAGAGAAACTCCAAAAAACTTTGCACAAGTAATTGCCAAAACCCTAAGCACTCGCCTCAAAGACCCATATGAATTGCCTAACAGTATCAGCAGTCCCCTGGAACACCTTTTTCCAGCTTCACCTGGAGTTTGAGTTGCTGCAAGGACCTATATGTGTTACCAAATTTTTTTCATATTAACTTCAGTCGTTTCTTGAGTTAAGTCATCAGGAATCCAAAATAATAAATCGGAAAAAATTATACCTCCACAAATCCATCACCAAAACTAACGCCATTATCAAAGTTGTATGTCCCGGAAAGGTGGCGATTGAGGGAAAAGGAATTAAACTGCGTTAAGATGAATATTTTTCTGATACTACCGTTAATGCAATTGCTCATTGGGATATCAATCAACCGGTAGCATCCTCCTATAGGAACCTGCAGATTTTAAAAAAACCACATAATTGATTATATAGTTGAGAGAGTGCTATGTGGGTAAACAATGGGCATATACAAATAATCACTGACCGCTGGCTTGGCCCTTCTGCTAGTAAGTGGAAACAATCATGTTCCAGCACCTGGGTCTGCTCTTGGAGTTTCCAACATTGGAGCTTGAAGAGTTTGAAATCACAGTTCAAGAAAGTAACAAGTAACCCACATTAGGGAACAGCATATTGGGATCAAAAGTAAATCTCAGATAAGAGGATAGAGGGGAGAGCATCTTCAACTGAGAACTTCCCCATTTTTAGACAACTAAATTATCTCAATCAAGTACGATAAGACAAATGACAGCAATTAACACATCGAACTCAAGGCAAGACCCCTCAAATAGCTATGAACTACCTTGAGAGGAGGATCAAGGCACTCAATATGAAAGGTCTGGGGAGCTATCACAACATAACAAGTTGCCTCCAAGATCACAAATAATGCCTTCATAGTAATACTGCAAGACAAAATGTTACAAAAACCACCAGTCAAAGAACAATAGATGGTCCTCAAAAAGTCCTCAACATCGAAATGATACGAATCCTCAAGACATCTAATTGACACAAAAGATGATAAAATTTTATCCTGTAGACAAAATTTTGCCTATGGTCACTGTTATGATTCAACAAGGATTTTGTGTAAAAATAAAGGAAAACTAGAAGGTGCCTCACAACTTAAGAAACAGCATAGTTACGAATAAACAGAAGTGGCTTGTGATGCCAAAGCAATTAACAATATATTACCCCATCAATTCCTTTCTTCTTCGATGAATACCAATCCGAAGAAATTTCAGATTTTAGCTTGATCCTGGCAGAAGTCGTAGTCTCTGGGACCTCCAAGGCTACTGAATTCTATTCTTTATCATATTTCTGAGTGTTAGGACTGTTCTTAAGTACTCGGGACAAAAGCCTCGAGCTACAGCTTGCCATGTAAGCTCGAGACTGAAAAACTTCTACGAACTCCATAATTTAACAGCTGATTCATCTCAATCCAAGAGCAAATAATACAAGGGATATCTATGAGCTCAAGACAAGGGATGAGCGAGAGAGAAAGTGATCCACGGGAGAAGTAGGAGGGGGCTTAATCTGCAAATTAAGCATCAAACATAATCAAGTCAATCAATCCGTCCGTGTCCGATGCAATCAGCTAAGCACACTAAAAGAAAACCAACGATCAAAAACCGAATTTCATGCTAACATTAATCGGAAAACCTGAAGAAAATTTTGAAATTACCGCGTCTCAGAGTCAGAAATTTCCATACATGGTCATACGTAAACGAGCTCTCCATCTCTTCAACCAGAAACCAATTCAATTTATCCCTTTCCTCAAGCTACTAAGACAATGCTGGCATTTACCAGAAAACTGACACAGGCATCTACAACAGCAGATTCCCAGGAAACAAAAAAAAAAAAAGAACGCAGGGAACTACAGACTCTTATACCACATGGAGAGCAACAACGATCGGAATTCACGAACTGACCTCACCGCTAACCACGTCGGCAGTGAAATTGCAGACGGCGTCGAGCGTGCTCTCAATCTGCGCCTTCAGGAACCGGACCGGCGCGAGTTCCGACTTCCTTAACCAGTAGTGCCCGACCATGCGGCCCTCGCCTAGGCTGGGTTCGCGATCGCGCCCTTCTCCAACTCCTCCATCGCCTTGAACGCGGCCTGGAACCGAAGCTCCATCTTCTCCACGAACTCGTCCGTGAACCCGATTCGGCTCACATCCAAGGAAAAGCCCTAGCTCGCCAGTCCACGTACCTCGTCCACAGCGAGCGGGAATCCTTCTCCAGCCCTCTAGCCCGCGCCTCTCCTTCTTCGCCGCGCCGTCGGCCCTGCCCAGGTCCACCGAGATCTCCCTCGCAACCGATCGGGCCAGCGACAGGGACAGCACCCGGTCGACGGCGGGGGAGCCTGGCGTCGCTCGGGAACGAGACCGAGGCCACCTCCCTCCTGCCGGAGGCCGACGGCTTCGCGGCGGAGGCCGGCGGCGTCTTCGGCCTGAGGGAGGGGGAGGACGAGTAGATGCCAGAGACGGAGGACGCCATCGGCGGCGGCGACGGCGGCTCGGAGTCGGAGTTGATGACGAGTTCGTCGGAGGGAGGCAATCGGACGGAGGCCCAGAAGTTGCCTAGAGACGAACGCGAGCACAAACCTTACGCTCGATCTCGGCGTTGGAAACAGTCCGAGGCGAAGTAGCGAAGGGGGTCGGGAACCAGCTGCGACTGGCGGGGCTCTTGGAGGAGGCGACGGACCGGCGAGGCTTTTTGGGGAGGCGGAGGCGGAGGGGGTGGGATGCGCTGAGAAGGAAACAGAGGAAGTGCAGCTCGTCTGCGAGGAGAGAGAGAGAGAGTCCCAGAAAATATTCAAGTGAGGAGAGAGAAATTTTAAGCGGGAGTGTTGCGCATTTATTATCCATTGACCCGTCCTTTCTTCTGCCAGCCGAGCCGAGCCACCAGCCGCCGAGAGTTATTTGGGAGAGAGAGAGGAGCGCTGCGTCGAGGAGCAAGAGAAAATCGAAGAGGACACCAAGTGGGGCCCATCTCTCCACATGGCACCTCGTGAGTGGCCGGGGACCACGCTGACGTGGTGGTCCCGGACCACCCAATATTTTCTCGTGGTTTAGTATTGTGATCTAACATTCTCTCAGAGAATATAGAATAATTTGGCCCATTCAGTGGACGACACGTGGCGCTCCTTTCTCTCCATTCAAACTCCTTTGCATCCCCTTTCTCGCTCTTTTTCTCGACGATCCCCGATCGTTTGACCCACACGCACGAGAAAAGAGCCGACGTAATTTTTTTCTTTTTCCTCGACAGGATTGGTCTTCCCTGTGACCTTTTCGTTCGTTCACTTAAAATAAAAAGGCAGATCGGCAAGGCCCTAAAAAAGGGTATTTGTGATTTGATTTGATCTTGATCGATTGATGAATTAATGAAGGGACGGACCGACCGAAGGAGAGATTTTTACGGATTGATTGAGCCCTATTTGGTCAAGGGAGAACATGTACAAATCAGTGGGGATGGAGGCGGCGAAGAAGAGTTGTTGTCACAGCAGAAAGTAGAAGGCGACGCCGCAATAATTGGAGAGAGAGAGAGAGAGAGGGGGGGGGCCTATGGGACCCATACAACGTGCTTAGTCATTTGAAGTTGTGCATGATAAAATTTCTGGAACTGTAACCTGAATGGCCCGACCTTTGCTGTTTTGACTGAATAAAAGAAAAGCAAAAGATAATAATAATAACAAATAATAATAAAAGAAAATTTTGATTCTAGATTAGCTCAACCCTCAGCGTCTCAATGAAGGGCCCCAGGAAAAAAGCCAAAAGCAAGAGGAAAAATAATTTTGATATTCAAACAATTCAATATTTTAGAGAGCAAAAATCACTGAAAACTCTAGGTCATATTTACCTCATTTTTTTTTTTTGTTTATCCCTGATACATTTACATCAACAAATTCTATGACACGAAAAACCTTAAATTTATATTCGTATGACATATTTACCTCAAAATTTAAGTTAATAATCTAAGGAAAATATGTCATACAAGTATAAATTTTGGGATATTTTGTCTCACAATTAAAATTTAAGGTAAATGTGTTGTAATTGGTATCATAATGAGACATGAAGAAAACAAGAAAAAATAATAAAAAGAAGGAAAATATGATGTCACGTCACCCACAAAAGCCTTAGAAAGTGGATGCAAATTGGGAATTCTGTGATTTATTTCCCAATTTTACGCAAAAAGATAAGCAATTTCCTTATGTTAGGAGTCTTGGATATTATCCTATTTTGAGAGCTCGGGAGGACGGCTAGGTTTTAGTTTTAGATTTTTTTTTTCTTGTTCTTGGAGTTTTTCAAATATTTTGAAAAAAAAAACCTAAAAGTAGTGACAATTTTTTTGTTATTTAATTCAAGATGCTAAGTTTAATTCATATCTCTTTTTTTCTTCTATTATATTCTATTTTTCTTTTGTTAGAGCTTAGTGTAACCTAATTATAATGATATGAATTTCATGCTTTCATGTTCTGCAAGTAATTTCATTTACGTGAGTTATATATTATTGTATTTAATGCTTTTAAGCAAGTAATCACCATATGAATAATCTGACATGTATTTTTAAGATCGAAAAGCGATAATACGCAATTACTCATTATAATAGATAACTCCAAATTAAATGTGGATAGAAGTATATAATATTATTTGCTTGGCTTTTAATGATAAGGTGGTCCAAAATATCCATTGTAAATTGGGAATACTAACATATTTTAATGCACTTACATTTATTTAAATTCATGTAGATATATTATGGATTAATAAACCGAATAGGTTTGATGTAGTTAGAGATATGATAGTAAATATATTAGGAAATTTTGCTATCACATGTTTGATAATGTTCGCGTATGCTTAATGATTTGAAATTCATATCTAGTAGTTATAACAAAATCGGATTTTTAACATATTTGTTTGATTGTTTAACTATATTTAGTTTTGAAATTTTGCTTCTAAGATTGTCAATTTTAATACATTCTCAATTCTATTTTGATTAACCACTGGGGTTTACTCAATGGCCACCCTTCCAACATGGGTTGGGGTGGGGATGAATTAATTTCAGGAGTGGACTTCAACTCCCACGCCTTGCAAGGAGGCAGGGCAAAGGCAGGACAAAAGTCTGAGAGTGAGAGTTAGAATGGGAATAGTTTAGGACCGACCAAAAAAAAAAATCTATTTTGATTAATCAAATATATTTTAGGATAAGTCCATTTTTAATATTTAACTAGTTTGTTAATCATTAATCTCTATGGGACGATATCAATTTCTCATCATTTTATTTGTTCAACAAGCGAATTGACATGTTCATTTACATTTAGAATTTAACAAAAATAAAGCCATTCGACGAATTAATTTCAGGAGTGGGTTTTGACTCCCACGCCTTGCAATGAGGTAGGGCAAAAGCTTGAAAGTGAGAGTTAGAATAAGAATAGTTTATGACCGACCAAAAAAATAAATTATTTTGATTAATAAGATATATTTTAGGATAAGTCCATTTTTAATATTTAACTAGTTTGTTAATCATTAATCTCTATGGGACGATATCATTTCTCATCATTTATTTGTTCGACAAGCGAATTGACATGTTCATTTACATTTAGAATTTAATAAAAATAAAGTCATTCGACAAATTAATTTCAGGAGTGGGTTTTGACTTCCACGCCTTGCAAGGAGGTATGGCAAAAGCCTGAAAGTGAGAGTTAGAATAGGAATAGTTTATGACCGACTAAAAAAAAAAAAAAAAAATCTATTTTGATTAATCGATATATTTTAGGATAAGTCCATTTTTAATATTTAACTAGTTTGTTAATCATTAATCTCCGTGGGACGATATCATTTCTCATCATTTTATTTGTTCAACAAGCAAATTGACATGTTCATTTACATTTAGAATTTAACAAAAATAAAGCCATTCGACGAATTAATTTCGGGAGTGGGTTTCGACTTCCACACCGCAGGAGGCAGGGCAAAAGCCTGAAAGTGAGAGTTAGAATAGGAATAGTTTATGACCGACCAAAAAAAAATTAGATATATTTTAGGATAAGTCCATTTTTAATATTTAATTAGTTTGTAATCATTAATCTCTATGGGACGATATCATTTCTCATCATTTTATTTGTTCGACAAGCAAATTGACATGTTCATTTACATTTAGAATTTAACAAAAATAAAGCCATTCCCCTAAAATGCTTTTCATCAAGGGGTTTTGCCATTTTGCGCGTTTTGTGCATTGTGTTGCTGGGAGCACGCAAAGAAACGTCGCCAATCGTACTTGCACGAAATACTTTCACGAGCAAATACTTTATAATGGATCGGTCTCTCCAATGGCATGCCTTAAAATAAGGGAAAAAGTCACTACAATTCTCAAACTTTATCTATTGTAATACATTTATTCTGAACTTTATCTGTAACATAAAAAATCACAAATTATACCAATTGTGAGATATTTATCATAAATTTTTTTGTTACATAAAAAAATTTTCAACAAAAATAACATCAATCTTTATATCACTAAGTTATTTGAATATCATGTCAATACTATTTGCTTTCCAATGTCTAAGTAGGCTAATTTTTAACGGAGCTTATTGATAGCAAGGTCAAGTTCATTGCCCATTATTAACTCTCTAGTTGTACATCCTACCTTGATTCATTTCAGGACTTTTGGGAGCGATTTTGCTACCATCGAGAACTCTAAGCTTGCATATTGCCTCCAAATACCACCCGTCCTCCAATTGCTGCCAACAACAGAGCATTGACCTGAGACATGGTATCAAGTATGCTGAATACGGTTGCTTGTCCCATCATACCCTCTCAGCTTCATTCTGCCTTATTCCTCATGGACAACACTAATAACCTTCCCTTCGTACGATAAATCACATGTGAACCCACCAAGGAGAGCATTTGGTTTATCTTTCCTCATGTACAACACTAATAACCTTTCCTTGATACGAGAAATCACATGTGAACCCACTAAGGAGTGCATTTGGTTTATGTTTCCTTAGGGACTTTGGACCCTCAATGTCTCTTGAGAAAAAGTAATAACATTTGGTTAACTATTTATTTTTTATTTTGGGGATCATTTTAAAGAAATGCAAGTACTAAGCTGAAAGCCTAAGGAAAATCTCCACTAGCCACCTTCGGGCACTTTCAGAAGGCAGCTTTTAAGGTTACTGATTTTTTTCTTCCAAAATTGCTCCCCACTAACACTTATATATTCTAGTCCCGCCCTAGCTTGTGACTAGTCATCTTGTCCGACTGTTGAAGTTCTACTACGCTTAGGTCTCTACTGAAGGCCACTGTGCTTGGGTCTTCGCCCAGTTCATCTCGGCAATCACGCTTGCTCTTGACTATTCGGTGAGATCTCGAGGTCACGCATCGCTCATGGTCGAGAGTCGATTGTTGCCGATGGTCAAGCGTTCATGCGACCCCGGCATAGCTGCACCTAGGTTGCTTGATCTCAAAGCCCTCTCTTGGGCTCGCAACAGCCCTTTGAGCCTTTGATCGAGCCCTTGGATATGATGAACAGTAGTTCCTTTTATTTTTCCCTTTTCTTTAAGAAAAAAACTTTTAAGTTATTTTGCCAAAAACTACACCAAAAATCACTAACCAAAGAAAATACAGCTTCGGCCAAAGATCTTTGAAGAAATGAAGGTCAATCAAAGCAGCTTAGCTCCTTTAGACCTATCACATGGCATGGGCGCCGGAGTTTGCAGGGACTGCTCTCTTATCTTCACGCTTCCTTTCCGACTCATTCCAATTGAGCTTATTCACTGTATGCAACCTTCCAAATTCGCTTTTTATTTCCAAATCCATTAATGTCATTCCATAACAGTCTCGTCTAGTTTTTTCTGTTTTTTAATAATTTCCCGTAATTTGTGCTTGGGAGAAGGCGGAAAGAGTCTTTGACGTTTAATAACAGAGCTTAGATCTGATTAGTACCTAAACTTCCTCCTTCCAAGACCCTTTGCCCCAATTTTTTTTTTTTATCATGAACACAGAAACAAATCTCTGTCGATGGCTACTCCCCCATCAATCAAATCTTGAAACTTTGAAAAACTTCCTTCTTTTACTCCACGCAACTGTGAACTTGCCAAGATTCCTCCCTCAAGTAATCATAAGATAATAGCTATACGAAGCATCTAGACGGCCTCTTGCGCAGCTTTGAGGAACCCTATTTGCATGCAGCTGTCGCCATCCATGGCGACTCCCCTACCCGTTCCCTTGTCCATGTTGGCGTCTCGAGAGGAGAAAGAATATTTGAAAAATCGACAAAATGAGGAGTTTGCTGTCGTGTTCGATAACTTTTTGTGTTGGGTCGGCATCGCAATCCAGTGCTGATGACCATCAAACCACCTTCCCCGCTATTTCATAGGCAAAGTGTGTTGGTCCACATCACAGTTAAGTTATTGACTAGGGTCGCTAACGACATGCTTTTAAGTAGGGGTGAGTAGCGGTCTAGGGTCAACCCTGAACGGACCCTGGACCGGCCCAACCTTGCCGGTCCTAGTCCAGTTCCCAAGGGGACTAGGTCGGTCCTTGGTCCTGAAATTTTAGAACCAACACTTTGTATGAGTTGGTCCTCGGTCCTAAGAGTTTTTGGTCGATCCAATCTTGAACCAACTCTCTATATTATATTATATTATATTATATTATATTATTTATAATTCGTTTATGTATTCAAACCTAAGTAAAATGTCTGTTATATTATATTATATCGAGATGTTCTACCAATAGCACTAATAGTAGTTTCAATTTAAAAAATTTGTTAAGTATTAATTACGTGTCGTTTGTTTTGTTTTCAAGTGTTTAGAAGTTCAAGTGAATTAACAAGATGTGAAGTTATATATTCATGGTTTATATTAAGTATTTTGAACTTTTTATGGTTTAATTGTATTTTACTAATGAATTTCAGTTGTACTTTGCTTTTCAATTTATGTCAAATGGTAGAAGTTTTTGAAGAGTAGAGTAGTATTGTAATTACTACGGTGATTTGCTAGTCAAGTGGTGTGAAGCTCATTTTTTGGTTGAGTGGATTCTACAGGATCGAATGTAGGAAAACACTTTTGTATATGGTGTTATGAATATTAAAGATAGATAATTACAAGAACTTTCCATCTTGTCCCATATCTCGATGAACGGTTAGCAGGTACGAAATTTCTATTATTGTGTCGTCTTAAATTTGCTAAATATGTATTGGTATTTATAGTTTAGTTGCATAATGCCGCATTGTCGATGGATGTGTAATTTGAATTTGTAGGTTTGCTTTTTTAGGGAGTATAAAAAATAATACGAAAAAAATTATCGATCAGTCCCGGGTTGACCCTGGAACCAGACTGACCCAATGGATGGATCCGGTCCTTGGTCCCAAGTTCAATAGGGTCGGTCATCGGTCCTAAAAATTGAGGACCGACACTATATGGGTTGGTCCTAAGATTAGGGGGTGGCCCGGATCTTGATCACCTCTACTTTTAAGCCATCGCACAGACTTTTACCTTTCTCATTTTCCAATATTGAACTAGTCCCCTCCTTTCCATATCGTTCCTGCAAGAGAAAATGTGTCAGATATTACTTTTATAGTGTTTGCCAAAATCTCACGTGTATGTGGTGCTCCTCTTCATCTTAGGATTTAGACCTTTTGAATTCATAATCTTATGTACATATACTCAAAGCTTGCTTATCGGTAGCTCGAAAATTAAGCTACTGTTTCACAGGTTAAGAAGTAGTTGATTACCCCTATGGCTCTTTGAGCTCAAATCCTACTATTTCGAATCCTACAACTCAAAGCGGCTACCCAAATTGCTTGCTAAATCCAAACATACCTGTGCTGTCTTCCAATGATAAGACTCCATTTTCACGAGCCAAAGCCCCGATCTTTTCTTCGCCAGCTACATTGACCAATTTGAGTGATCAACTCACCTGGACCTTCGGACCATGTTGGGTTCATTAGCAGCACGAATTAAGCAAAATCGGCCAGAAGATGTGTTCAATCCCAATTTTACTTTTTCCTATTTAAGGCCCAAGTTAGGGTGGTTAATTTCTTTGAATTAGATGTGTTAAATTCTTTTGACCAAAAAAGAAAAGAAAAGGTTAACAGTAATATACAGCACCGAATTGGTAAGGATAAATAACCTTGCTTAGTTCTCTTGCATATGACCTGGGTCTAATTGAATATTTTAACATATTTAAGTATTAGTTTGAGAAAGACATGATCTTTAGAGATATGATTGGGCATTTGGTTATTGTTGCAACCCTTCCGAATGGGAGTTGAGGGAATACGGGATTAGTGGAAATGTCGAGTTGAGGGCCAGTGATTCTCAATCGCCAAGGGTTCTCCCAAATCATTGGCCAATTCATTTTAATTCAATTAACTTATAAGAATTTGAGAAAATTGTTCAAAAAGTCAAAAATCTATTGACTTCGATACCTTTTAATTTCGCCAATAGAGTTTCTAAGCCTTTATTTTTTTTTTTTTGCCAATTGAGTCAAGCCATCCAATTTTGACCATAAATCATTGATATAAACGCCGGTCGTCTTACATGGCACACCGACTCTGACGTGAACAATTTTTAAAAATGTTTTAATGTCTTTTTAATTATTTATTAATTTTCATTTTCTCATTTTCTCCTTTTCTTTTCTTTTCCCTTTCTCCCTCTCGCTAGGCCTCATCAATATAAAATTTTGCTAATTGAGTCCTCATTTAGAATTCTCATGGAAAATTGTTCAAAAAATCTCAATGTTATGGCACTTTATCAATTTAGTCTTAAAACTTTCAATTTTTCCAATTAAATCATAAAAATTTTCACTTTTTGTTAATTGAATTCATTTGGCCAATTTTGCCTATATAGGGCAAGCATGGGTTGTCCCTCACCCAAGGTTGACGACCTCTGTTGGCCATTGATGAGGCCTGGTGGTGGCCGGTGTAGGGAGAAAGGGAAAAGAAAGGAAAGAAGAGAAAAGGGATAAAAAAAAAAAAAAAAAAGGATAAAAAGGAAAGAAGGAAATATAGGAAAAGAAAAAATTAAAAATATATTGAAAAAAATATTAAAATATTATTTAAAATTGTCTCGTTAGCGCTTTGATTGTCCTACATAGCACGGCTGGCATTCATGTCGGTGATTTTTAGTCAAAATTGATTGGATGAACTCAATTGGCAAAAAGTGCAATAGGTCTAAAAAAAATTTGGACAAATTTTACTATTTTTTTCGGCTAATTTTCCCATCATTTTTTTTGTATTTTTTTTTAAAAAATTTGGCAAGAAAAGGAAAAGAGATTGCTCTGGCAATCCAATTTGTAGCTCAACAGAATGATCCAGTTCACTTTTGGAACAATTGCTCTAATTTCACAAGACCAATCTGCCCGATGCTTACCTACACGCAAAGCTCCATCAGCGACATGCTGTTCCACATCGCGACGAATCGGTACCTCATGATTGTCCCGACCTCATCAAACCTCGAGTAATGACTCTTCTAGTGGAAGCCATTTCGCCTGAGATCCGAAACTGTAGTTCTTGGCAAATGCTTGATCTCGAAGGGAATGGAGTTACTTGGAAGGTTTCTTCATCCGTAGGCGAATTCGGAGGTTTGGGAGATTTTGCCTCTTGAAGGTAATCCGTCCTCGAGTTCAGCTCCTGCAAGTATCAGTAATCCCATGGGGACTTGAAGCTTTGAATTTGAGAAGCAATAGCTTCATTGCCACTCGAGCTCAAAGGTTTGGTGAGTTTGCAAGGCGTTGCTTTGCAAGAGAGCATGTTATGGGGCGATGTCCCTGAAGGGGTTTAGTAGTCCGGTTCGCTAATTGTACACAGTTCAAGAGAAGATGATGGATTCTCAGTTCGTCTATAACCACATTACATTAGAGCTACGGCGGCATTCATAACTTCTGCTGGCGTTTGCTTACCCCCTCGAAGATGTTAATCATTTCCTACTCACCACCTTTGTTCAATCCTCGTCTGAGCCATCGCTATCGCCGAAGCGCAACGTGCTGGTCGCCTCACGGACACCGTCACTGAATCGTTGTGCCAAATCCACCGAGACTTCGCTGGAGTGTCGCTGAGTAACCGTTGGTCTTTGTCCCGTCACCATGAATTGCCATAGCACAAACCAGGTTGTTTCTTCCTGATTAAACTCTAGTATTAAATTTTAGATTCATTCTAGATTTTGCCTCGTGATCTATGCTCTGTTTTGCTGCCTTCTTATGTGTTGTCTTACTGGATCATCGCCGAGTCCATTGCCGTGAACGAGATTGATCGTTTCTTTTGGTCCAGTAAGTCTGCCCATCGTGCTTGCCACTCACTATCCAGCTCGTGAAAGGACAAGCGTTATTCTCCCCTTCAGCTTCGGCTTTTCATACGACGTGTGTAGGAGAAAGGAGACAGTAGGTGACGATTCCATTATTAAACATGTCAGGATGAGCAAATTTCAACTTGGTCGATGGGGATCCTATTGGCTTTGGTGGGGCGACGAGAGCGAGTTGTGGATCGATTCCTGCAATCGAGCTTGAGACTGGTGGCAGCAAAGCGAAAAGAGCTTCGTCTATGGAGGTTGTGCTTGCTGGAGAGAAGATTGACTCCATAACTACAGTCCCTGTAACCGAAATCCGGAGCTAAAGCAATTGAGTGCGGTATTTGTGAATTTGAGGTGATGGGGCTGGACTGCGTTAAGCCCAAGCGGAACGAATGTGGCCGGACTCCATAGGTGGATCTTTCATTCATCATTATTCTTCTTTTTATACTCTATTCTATATTATTTATTAATAAATTAAATACATATCCAATTATCAGTAAAGATTCAAGTGTCAACAAGTGATTAACAAGACTCAAATAATTTATCTCAAATCAATTCTCATGTTTATTGTGTTACCCTATATCTGCATATCAAAATACACTACTTCACGATAAATTTGCAGTTTGGATAAGTTGTTCCCTTTTGTGTCATGTCTTAACAATTTGAAATGCTATAGCAAAGTGTATAAAAGAATTTCAATCAAAGGAAAATATTACTGTACTTTTGGCGGGCATGTTGAAAAAGGTTGTAATCTTTTATTTTTATATGTATGTTACATATCAAATTGTGTTTACCTTGCTATGAAAAGGAATCTTTTAGGTAGTTAAGCTCCAAACATATTATGAATTTACAGTTAGTAGGAAATATCGTACAATCATATTTTTCTCATTTACAAGATGCTAAGATTTCTGATCAACAAATTAATGAAGCAGTCGAGCATGACATTTGCATACGTGCGTTTGCAAGGAGGAAGGCTTTGATCATAAGAACCAAGAGAAGGTGAAAAAGCAAAAATCCATTTATCCTTAAAAAAAAAAAAAAAAAAAAGGCTATTGAAATTCTTTAATGATATATATTTTCTAGGTAGTTCTACTACAGTAATTATTAAGAGACAAGAATGCCCTCTATTTTATTTCCAAGCATCTTGAGAGGATTACTTCAACGACATACCTAGGTCCTAGCTTATTCAACAATCAAATGAAGTCAGGTAGCTTCTTTAGAAGTCGAACTTCTCCTCCTTGGAATGGTTCATTAGTCAATGTCGCAAGGCCGAATTAATTAAAATTTAGGGGAAAATGATTTTTTTCACCATTAATAAGACAAAAGGCACCTTTATTTTGTAACTAGGAAACGTATTCATTATTTTTGCATGTCCCCGTATCAAATAATGACGATGATGATGATGATAAAAGAAGGTTCCAAATTAGCAGCTTTATAGCAAAGAGCCAAAGTAAAAAGGGACCAAGCAAATTGTGGAGAACATGGAGCTCTTCAACTGATTATGAGGGGTTCTAAAAGAATGCAATGTGAGCAGATGTAACCCACGATCGATTCTTGAATTTGAATGAACAAATAACTTATTAAAACTATTTGCGGCTCAAGAAGTTACATTATATGCACTGTCTTCTATCATCCAATAATGGCTATCCATAAAAAGTTACAAATCTACAAACATTGACTCCACCACATGGCGGTTCCATGTTGGTGTCAAGGACCCTATCAATTGGTGAAGATTTCTCGTTGATAACATGTATCTAATGATAACTCTACTAGCGAATTGTTGATTCCCTTCAAGTCGTTGATTAATTGACATTTCTAGTTCTCACCAAATTTATTCTCATTGATTGAGTCATCACCTATCAATAATGACATTGTGATTGAGTTACTTCGCTAATTGCCCTTTGCCTTAAAAATTCTAAGGAATTTGCCACCCCTAACCCAAATTTCACATTATTCACCGTTCAGTGGAAGTAGGGCCACAGAAGAGGCACATTGAAGGACACAATGAGAATGTAAAGTAAATGTGAGCTAAAAGAAATTACATGATTTTTATAACATTTTTTGGGATGGACACCTCTAAATTCGAAGCGACCATCATTCGACATATACGAAGTGAAAGTATTTCGGGATCGTTAATTCGAATGTGCTTTATTTCTTGATGCATATTACCTTAGACCGACCTTTTCTGTATATTGATTATATCGAGTGAGGGTGGAGATTTATATTATTCGGGAGAGTAGGTAATGAAACTTATGTTCTTCTCAAAATACTATTACGATGAGAAAGAATTCCCCCGTCCGAACGTCCGCAGAGAGAACGAAGGTCACATGCCTTCTTGACCCTATCTAATTCTATAGGGAGGCTAATTCTGAAAATACCAGAAAGAGGCAGATTTGGCTATTTAATTACCAAATAAGGCTTGCAATGATTCCTAATAAGGTTGGCAACGAATTGACCAGAGATCCTTCATATATACCGTTCAGACCCTCCTAATCATCAAAGAATATTATCACCCTTCAATTTAACTAAACTTCAAAAGATAATATCTTGTTAAACGCTCTTGATGTTTATTCTTGACTTCCAAGAAAACTTCACATGCAGTCGCCCTCACAAAATGAACGAACATCAACGTCTAAGTTCAGCATACGACCAAGGAAGTCAAGCGCATTGATCAACTACGATTTTTACGATGTTGGGTCGCGAAAGTACTCCAAAATAAACTTAAATCCCAAATAACCAAATTCTCAACTTCGACAAGGCCATGGCACAAAAATATTCCCAAATAAACTTATCCCAAATAACCAAATTCTCGACGTAAATGCTTGAAAATATCCACGGTGAAGTGTATAAACAAGGAGGTTCAAGAGCCTCCGCTGAAAATCTTGACTGTCTCTCTACATCCTTCCCATCTCCAGATCTTGGGCTATAGGGCGGCTAAGGCCCGCGCTGCTCGAGCCAGGCTGTTTAGGGGTGAGCATAGTCCGGGTTGGTCCAAGCCACCTCTTAACCCTAGGACTAACCCGTACAGTGTCGGTCCTCAATTTTTAGGACCGAGAACCGACCCTATTGAGCCTGGGATCAAGGACCGGACCAGCCCAATGGATTCGGTCCGGTTCCAGGGTCAACCTGGGACCGATCGAGAATTTTTTTCGTCTTATTTTTTATGTTCCCTAAAAAAGCAAACCTACAAATTCAAATTACACATCCATCGACAATGCGGCATTGTGCAACTAAACTATAAATACCAATACATATTTAGCAAATTTAAGATGACACAATAATAGAAATTTCGTACCTGCTAACCGTTCATCGAGATATGGGACAAGATGGAAAGTTCTTGTAATCATCTATCTTTAATATTCATAACACCATATGTAAAAACGTTTTCCTGCATTCGATCTACAATCATGTAGAGTCCACTCAACCAAAAAATTAGCTTCACACCACTTGACTAGCAAATTACCGTAGCAACTGCAATACTACTCTACTCTTCAAAAACTTCTACCATTTGACACAAATTGAAAAGCAAAGTGTAGCTGAAATTCATTAGTAAAATACAATGAAACCATAAAAAGTTCAAAATACTTAATATAAACCATGAATATATAACTTCACATCTTGTTAATTCATTTGAACTTCTAAACACTTGAAAACAAAACAAACAACACATAATTAATACTCAACAAAAGTTTTAAATTGAAATTACTATTAGTGCTATTGGTAGAACATCTCAATATAATATAATATAATATAACAGACATTTTACTTAAGTTTGAATATATAAAAAAATTATAAACAATATAATATAATATACAGGGTTGGTCTAAGGTTGGACCGACCCAAAACTCTTAGGACCGAGGACCAATCTGTACAGTGTTGGTCCTGGAATTTCAAGACCAAGGACCAACCCAGTCCCTTTGGGAACTGGACCAGGACCGGTAGGGTTGGGCCGGTCTAGGGTCGGTCCAGGGTCGACCCTAGACCACTGCTCACCCCTAAAGCTGCTGCCGTGTTCTGGCATCTTTTTGGACTTTTCGAGGCCTTGACCACAGTCTGAGCAATCCCCGCCCCCGGGTTTGGCGGTTTCCCGGCCCACATTTCATCCCACCAATAAGGTCAGAAAGAGGCAGATCTCCTTCGAGGGCTCGAACAATCTGCTCAATTTTTTCAAAAGCCGATTGTCACAATTCCTATTTCCAATAACCTCGCATATCTTAAATGGGCTAGACATAGAGTCAGTGAACAAAAAGAACCGTCTTTAGCCATGAATGTAGCAAGTGGCATAAATCTATTAAAGAAAAGATTAAGCTCCAGATACTAAATATATTACCTTACTCATCTTCGGTCGACACTCCCCCGAAGGAAGCACACAAGCGGCAGCGCATCGGACCATACGAGCCATCTCAACGCGGTCGTAATTCTGCAGCCCAGGATCAACAAGAGAGTCGAATTTTCCATCTTCCAGATATCGTGTGAGCTGAGGCCTCACCTGTAATGAACATAACAATGACTCTATCCCAATATTGCACTTGGATGATTAAAAAAAACCACGTATAAATTCGAATCCCCTCCAGGACCCAAGAAAAAAAAAATGAGGGAGTAATAGGTAGCTTGGGCTATTATTGTGAACACAAGAATTGCACGACTTACCGAATTAACCAGACTAACGCCCATATTCATAGCCCTGCGACCAGTAATCAACTCCAAGAGCACGACCCCGAAAGAGAAAACGTCCGATTTTTCTGTTGAATTCCCACTCGAAAGGTATTCTGGATCAAGGTACCTCCAAAGAAGAACATAGACTGTGCTTCAACATATTTGAACAGAGACATATTTGGGCTAGTCAAGCAAAAGAAGTACCTAAAAGGCTGTGCTTCAACAAATGAAGCACAAGGAACGAGGGAGCAATGGCTCATTTTACAAACACTTGGAAACATCTAAGGCAGATTAATAACAAGCTCACATTTCAGTCCTCCGAATCAAAATACTAATGGAGCAAATCTTACCCAATGGTGCCCTTCACATTGTTAGACACATGACTATTTGCATCAGGAGTAAATTTTGCGAGTCCAAAATCCGCAATCTGAGAGAGAAAAGCATTCAGAATTCATAGGGGGTGCAATCTACTTGCTCTAACAGTTAGCCAACTGAAGTCGGAAATATCAATGCTGACTTTTAATTTCATCCAAAAAGTTTGCTTATACCTTTGCCTTGAATTCAAGGTCCACAAGTATGTTAGCTGCCTTGATATCCCGATGTATGATGATAGGATCACCTGCACAAGGAATGTTTCCCACATATACAAGAGCTCTGATTCACAGTCTTAATTAACTATTGATTCAATAAAGATGAAAGGCAAAAGTACATCTGAAACTTACAACCCTCATGAAGATATGCTAGTCCTTCGGCAGCCCCCAAAGCTATTTTCAGTCTACTTGGCCAATTAAGGGTCGGTTGTTCCTCTCCTGCAACGATCACTTTCCATCAGAATCCTTTCCATTAAACGCACAAAGCGCCAAGTTCTCTGATTTAGGGCATCCAAGTCCCATCTAGGTTCACCTGGAACCCATCAGTCAAAACCAGCTCCTTGATTTTTGGAACCTAAATCCTACCTTGCTGCCCTGAAACCTACCCAGTCGATCAATTCAAGTCTACCCGGCTAGGGGTGAGCATATTGGATCGACTGAACCGGGAACCACCTAGACCGGACCAGCCGGTTTGGTCTAGCTCCCAGGGGCATCAATCCAGTTTTTGGTTCCATAAAAACAGAACCGGTGATTTTCGGTCTAGTTCCTAATTCCAAAGGGAACTAAGAACCAGACCAATTATTTTTTTTACATTTTATATATATAATATATATATATATATTTTAAATTAGCAATAAACTCTAAAATAACAACTATAGAAAAGTTATAGTTTTTTTTAAAAAAAAATTAATGGTATGGTTGGTTCCTTAGTCCCAAAAATTGGGAACCGGTTCGATTCTTGGTTCCTAGGTGGAATCGGACTGGACAAGAAACCAATCACCCTAATACCCGAACTAGGAACCAATCACCTCTATTACTCGGCAACTGGTTTTTTTTTTTTTTTTCATTTGGTTCTTCCTTTTCTATTGTTTTATTTTTAGTTAAACAAAATAAAAGTAAATGCAACATAAATCTCCATTGATCTCCATTTGCAATAATGATGATCTATAAAAGATGAACACGTACCACCACCCTCAGTGGCGCAGCTGGCTTGGGCTCTCTCCCCCTCACGAAGAAGAGAAGTTCGAATCCCAGAGGCATCGTTAGAGATTCTTACCTGGAGTACTGTAGTCGTGGGTCTTGGACTCGCTCTCCCAGGGTTTGCTAGCTAGCTGTTGGCTTACGGGATTTCCTGTGTTACCATAAAAAAAAAATATATATATATATATGAACACGTAAAATAAAATAAATGATAAAAAGTTCAAAACAAATAACATAAAACATAAATCATAAAACTTCATCAATTCCTGATTTGATTGACTCTTACTGGAGAATTGAGCCACATAGTACCGATTTCACTTTTGTTTTTTAGCCGAAAACCAAATGGTAACTGAAAAAATCAGGACCTGGACCGGTTACTGTAGCCCATCCGGTTCGATTCCTAGTTCTATTCTAGATCCATGTCACCCCTATTCTGATTAGTTGTCCTTTCTCTTTTCACATGACCCTCAGCGCTAAGACTGATAAGAAAGAGGGGGCAGTATGTAAGATCGTGGCGTGAATTGGTACTGAAAATCCAAACTCACCATGTAAGTGGAACGCCAAGGTTTTGTTAGGCACCAACTCGTACACGAGGATGCGCTCGGACCCGGTTGTGCAGTATCCAACCAAAGACACGACATGCTTGTGATGGACTCGGCTTATTATTTCAACCTCAGTTAGAAACTCACGTTCTCCCTGGACGCTCCCTACCTTCAGTCGCTTCACTGCTACATCTTTTCCGGTCGAAAGGACTCCGCGGTACACGTGCCCAAAACTACCTTCTCCAAGTAGATTTGCCCCTGAGAAGCCATTAGTCGACTTCTCTAAAGCGTCAAAAGGGAAATGGGACCCGCTGACACCGAGATCATTGCTAGAGGATGTGGAGCAAAGCCGCCATCCCTTTTTCTTGAAACGTATTAACAGCAAGCCCACCCCCACCACGACCGCCACCCCCACCCGCACCACGACCGCCTCTGCCGATATGGTGCGCGGAGGGGACCCGGAAGAAGCTGACGGTAGAGGAAATGCCGAGGTGGTGGTGGCGGCCAGAGGCGGCACAGTGGTGTTGGTCCCTGCCGGTGAAGACAGCGAGGAGACCGGAAGTGGAGTTGACATTGCTGTCGAGAAAAAAAAAAAATTGGCTGAAACGGGGAAACAGATACTCATAAAGAGAGAGAGAGAATGCGTGAGAGAGTTGAAAGATATAATCAGCGGGAGAGAGCAATATGCTCACGTAGAAATCTATGGTTAGTCATGTAGACACTAATATGCTCACGACAGAATTAAATAAAGATCAGCGAAAAGTACCCAGCGAAAGTTCAATTAATTTGGGTTCTGAGTTATCAAAGATTACAATGATTAGGTGGTCCGTAATCTCTCTTAATCGACAATTCTGGGATATTTTAGTATTAGTTTGACAAAGATGCAACCATTAAAGATAAAGCTCGAATTCGGTCACTTTTTTTCTGTTTTTCCAGCTAGTGGGAAACATCTGAAAGTGAACCTACTTTGTAAGCTCGACACATAAGTCGATAGCATGCCTCACTTCAACTCTAGTGTTTAGCGCCAAATCCTATACATTCTCCAGAGGAAGAGTCAACCCTCGGGATGTTGCTACTAAAATGTGTCCATATTGCCATGAAATAGTCTTTGATAGCTATGCTTCAAAAATATTATAGATTATTATAGGATCCCTTCCTATCTCAATTACAAGATCTCAGAAGCCCGTCGTTAATGTTCTAAATGACAAAACTTACCGCTAGGCTTTTTCTTTTTCCCCATTCTATAAAGCAGTCGAACTCGATACTTTATCCCTCGTGTGTGGTTGGTTAGCGCGGATTCTCAAATTTTGAAGCGTTGTCGTCTTTAACTAAAGATTTGCACGGGCCTCGAAAGACGGTGCTTGCCAGCGTTCCTCATTTTCTATTCCGACCAAAAGAAAAAATAGAATTCCGCAGCTATACACTATTTATCTAATGTTGCTCTCGGACTGTAATCTCGACAGATTTACCAGACAAATCCTCTCACTCTCTTTACATTTAGGAATCGAAGACTCGCTCACCTCTTCGGACCGTGCATAAAACGACCCAAAACGTTCCATGGTCAACTCTAAAACTGGAATGGAACTGGCCGGTTCATTTCCAGATCAATTGATTCGGTTCTCGGTTTCCAAAAATCAAAAACCAACATGGACATGATAGGTTTTAGGTTCTTAGTTTGGAATCTACCCACCTGAAAGCCTTAACCCAAATTAGACCGCTCTCTTTCACGTTCCTTCTGTTCTTATTGCTAATTGCCCATTTTAACGTCGATTAGCATCCTTATTGACATGATAACCCATATTGAGTTAATGTCGTCGTGAAATTTTGCAACCCCTCATAGACTAATGTCCTCCAGACACATCAATCAAACATGGATTCCCACCTAACAAGACCATGTCCGTCTCCCGTTACAACTTTCTCATTGTAAACACTCCCTCGTGTTACTTCTTTAGGCTATTTTGGGGGAGTGATTTTGCCGTTGAGACCTCCAAGCTTGCATACTGCCTACAGACACTCTCATCCTTCAACCACTACAAACAACCTAACACCATTCGCCTGCGATTTCGCATCAAGTGCGCTAAATTCGGCTGCTCTTCCAATCATGGCCTCTCTACTTCAGTCGGCTCATTGTGATCGCTCGTGGGCAACGCTAATAATAGTACAAATAATAATTGCAAAGATTTCGCGTGTGAATTCCATTGGATCCTCTAGCCTATCACATGGCAAATGGCACCAGAGCTTGCTAGGACTGCTCGCTTATTCTCTCACTTCCTTTCCAACTAAGTCCAATCGACCTTAATTATCATATTCAAGACTTGGAATTCCATCAAAACTCAGTGCAAATCCTTTTACCCATCACATTCGTCGATTCAATTCTTTTAGAAATTTTAATTGGCTATCATGTATATTTATCTACCTCAACTCCTTATCTATCAAGGAGGTGGCAAGAGTTTTTGAAACAGAGCTTAAATTTGATTTATACCTAAATATTTTCCTCCCAAGATTAACTCGTTACCCCCTACTTTCTCGCATTAATAAAAATAAATATTTTTCCATGGCTACTCTCATTAAACAAATCACCGAAACCCTAGCAGACTTCCTAGAGCTTTCCTCGAATAGTAAAAAGCAAGCAAGTGTACATAAGCCAAAAAGCAAGTGTACACAAGCCAAATTTTCTCCGTCAAGAATTCATAAAATACTAATTCCGTTGCACAAAAGTCCAGTTGCATGTGGGCGACACCAACCGCGGGGACTCATAGTCCATTGCACAAAAGTCCAATAATCAAATTAAAATCAGCATATTCCAAGGAAAGAGCAAAGAAAACCTACCCATAATTTCTTCTACGCCTCCAATTAACCTTAAAAATGAGTGCATGCCACAACTTTCGTTTTCAAAGCAAAAGCCAAGATTTATGTCTTTATTTTAGGTTCCACAGGACGTTTTCCTCTGGGTCTTTCCTTAGCCTTTCAATATTGACAACAAGAAGCGATCGATGTTTAGACAGGTGTGATCTTAGGAGGGCTGGTTCTAGTCTCCCTTTGTCATTCGGTGCATGCATACCTTTCTTCGTTCGGTCCATAATAAATAGATACGTATATGAACTCATACTACAATAAGATAATTTAATAACTGAGTTGTCACGCACCTTGTCTCGGTTCTTCAACACGGCATGCAAGACGGATATCGCGTCCGTTTTGGCGGCGAAGCCAGTCAGTCGAAAGAGGCCCTTCGACTGCTGCGGGCATATTATAATTGCAGCCCCACTTATGATGCCGACGATTGTCGAGTGCGTCAAGAAGTCCACAACAAACCCCAGTCTGCTCATATAGATTTAATAGAGAAAGATGAGACAAGTTTGTTTGCTAATCAATGAATCAAAGGAGAAAATTTGTACCTTAGGAACCCTAAGACTGACCGGAAGATTCCGGTGACAATAGTGGCTGTGAAGATCAAGTTGAGATACAATTTGCGGTCAGTGTCTGGCGACACTTTCTCTTGAATGGACGCAGCAAGAAGCAGTGAAGCTGCAGCCACGGTCCAGATCGCTACGTGCTTTGAGCTCCCGAAGATACAAGGCTCGAATCTGTTATAAGCCAAATATCTCAAGTCAAAGCATGAAGATTTGTTAAAAAAATATATATGGTATATTCATTATACTTTCAAATGCATGAATGCGATAGTCGCTCTCAGAGTTAACCAATTGAGGTCCAAAACATCGAGGCGGACTCTTTTTAAGTATATATCAAATATGTTTGTTTTACCTTGGGCTCGAATTCGAAGCCACAAGTAAATTAGCTCCCTTGATATTAGGATGACCTGCACTGGGAACGTTTCTCATGTATAATACAAGAGGAAAGCTCTAGGATTCACAGTTGTAGTCAATTATTGATTCAATAAAAGACGAAAGGCAAAAGTAAATTCTAAACTTACATTCCTCATAAGCGTGTGCTAGTCCTTCGGGTCCTGAGAACGAAAGAAAAACAGCTCCTGAAAAAAAGAGAGGGAGGAAAAAGGTGAAGGCTCTGACCAATGGGACAAGGGTAACGTGCGAATACAGGAATCTCGTTACTCCTTATGCATTTTCACTCGTCCACCTATATAAGATGTTCGCTGATTAACAATGTCGACGTCAGATATGTATCCAATCATATCTACCTATAAGTTAACCCGTGTTCAGTCTATCACCTCAACCAAGCAGCAAAACCCTTCCCCCCAACTCAGGATCCGGAGGCTGTGATGGGAGATCGTCGTGCAAAGATGCAACCGTCTAGATCTTTCATTTTGGCAGGGGGCTCTATATACGTTCTACATAGACGTAATTTAAAAAAAGAAATAGTGAATATAAACAATATGGATTGAGATTTAGATCCTTTCCATTCAGAAGTAAATCGGCATCTTTTATTTACTTTCGCTGAGTAGATCATAACTAAGGGTGCCCATATATTCAAAGGCCACAACCACTTTAACTCGTTGACCACACAGGATATTTAAGCAGACACATCGACGGAAATTCCAAGTTTCACAATCCCCAATCTCTCTCGCCATGCAAATACCAACAGCCAGCCACTGCCGCTTGGCACCGCTGTCATCAATGTCGGCGCTGTTCTTGTCCTCTCTCACCGGTGGCGGGGTCGGACGACCTTAGGGCCATAGCTGGATCTGGCATAGCAGCGAGAGCATTTCCAGAACTTAGAATATGCTAACCTAACTTAGAAAATGCTAACCTGTGTTGGGCTAAGTGCCTTATAGTATTTGCCTCGACCTCTCTTTAAAGATATAAAAATAAATATCCCGGGGAACGAAAAATGGGTGATTTGGAAAAATTCTTCCGAAATGTTTTCGTCGCCTGAAGAAATCTATGCCTAACTATTTCCATAAGAAAATGAAGGAAAAAAAATTCCATTTATTTAAACTTTTAAAGCTATTATTTTTTCGGAAAATCTTTTCCAAACCGCTGGTTTCCATCTAAACACCAAACATTAGAACCCCAAAAAGTGGCTTCCGGCAAAGTGGTTGCCGAACGGAGGCAGAGAAAGAGTATGGCAAAGGGGTTGCCAAAGGCAGAGGGAGGCCAACATGCTCACCATGTATGTGGAAGTCCAAGGTGTTGTTAGGCACCAACTCGTGCGTGAAGTATCCAAACCAAAGACACGGCATACTGGTGATGAACTCGGCTTCATTATTTCAACCCCAGTCAGGAACTCACGCTCTCCCTGTCCGCTCCCCCACCTTCAGTCGCTTCGCTGCCACCACCTCTTCTTTCCCGGTGGTAAGGTCTCCGCGGTTTACGCGCCCATAACCCCCTTCTTCTCCGAGCAGATTTACCTCTGAGAAGCCGCCGCTGGGAACCTCTGAAAAAGGCCTTGCCGTTGCCGAAAGAATGGCTCAGGATGAAGTGCCCATTGACTGAAGTATTGATGCCGGGCAGTGCGCGGCGCTTGGCAAGAGACGGTGCGAGGCACGCATAACCCGAGGCTCTCCCTTTGCCGATCACATACAGGAACCTTGAGAGAGAAAGAACCCTTCTTTCTTTTTCTTTTATACTGGAAATGGAAAATGAGAGGGTGACCAGCCCCCGCAAGTTTTCTCACGGAATCCGAAATCCTTTCTTGAGAAGAAGAGATCTCTTCTTTCCTTTACATCGAATATCACCAGATCACCTCTCCCAAGAAGACGTAGAAGAAGAGGTGGAAGAGGCGAAGAAGACAAGGCCCATGGGAAACTTGGTAAGATCACAATGGTTGATTAAAACTTGATAACGACAGCACTAGTGGCTTGATAAAGTGGCTACTAGCGCTGTCAAGCCACTAGCGCTGTCGTTATCAAGCCTAATCAACCATTGTCTAAATCTCAATCAACTATTGTCCATCAATTATTGTCCATGATTTAGACAATAGTTGATTGAGACTTGATAACGTTAGGGTAACGCTATTGCTATCAACCATTGTCCTGGTGGTCCCACTTGTCAATATCATGATAATATTAAAAATAAAATCTGTCAATTCAATATTGTCCTGGTGGTCCCACTGGGACCAGACATGGAGAAAATGCTGTCTACGTTTCACGCTCCAACATGGAAAATAAGAAAGCAACAAAAACACGACACGTGCCGGTGTGGTCCCACTCCATCAGGCTATGAGAAAATATTCAGTAGTTTGACTGACGTGGCGCACACAAACCACTCACATACCGACACCTGTCTCGAGTGGGACCCCTCGAAAATGAGTAAAGGGCTCATTTTCAGCCGGCTCGGCTCGGCTCCTGCAGAAAAAAGGACGGTAAGCGATTCCTCCCGCTCAAAATTTTTCTCTCCTCACTTGAATGGGCGGGTTCTCTCTCTCCTCGTAAAATAACCAAAAATGCTCAGAGCCTTCCTCTGTTTCTTCTCTGCGCATCCCACCTCTCTCCTCCTCTGCCTCCGACTCTCCGCCTGTCCAAAAGCCTCGCTCATTTGCCTCTGGCATCTCGGTCTCGTTCCCAAGCGGCACCAGGCTCGCCACCGCTAACCGGGCATTATCCATGACGTTGGCCTGCTCGGAACAATTCAATATTTTAGAGAGCAAAAATCACTGAAAACTCTAAGTCATATTTGTCTCTATTTTTTTTCATTTGCACCTGATACATTTATATCAAAAAATTCTATGACATAAAAAACTATAAACTTTGAGATTAAATATGTCGCATAAGCATAAGGTTGGAGTTTTTAGCTTTATAAAAAAAATCTAAGGTAATAATGTCATACAAGTATAAATTTTGAGATTTTTTATCTCACGGTTAAAATTTAAGGTAAATGTGTTGTAATTGGCATAGTTTAGATCTTTTTGTGACTTTTTTTTTCTCTATTTTGGAAGTTCACTTTTGATGGCTCTATTAACATGTTGCTAACCTATACCAAGTTATAGTTATTTGATCTATTTTAGGCAATAAATAATATAATTTTTATAAGAAAATATTTGGATTTCCCCTCTATTTACTCATGCATCATAATAGACATAGAGAAAATAATTTTAAAAAGGAAAAAAAAAAAAAAAAAGACGCCGCCCACAAAAGCCTTAGAAGGTGGATGTAAATCGGGAATTCTTTTATTTATTCCCCAATTTTATGCAAAAAAAAAAAAAAAAAATGAGCAATTTCCGTACGTTAGGAGTTTTGGATATTATCCTATTTTGAGAGCCTAGGGGGGACGGCTAGGTTTGACTTTTAGATTGTTTTTTCATTGTTCTTAGAGTTTTTCAAGTAATTTGAAAAAAAAAACAAAAAGCAATGACAAAATACTTATTATTTGATTCAAGATGTTGGGTCTATTTCATATTTTCATGTTTTCTTCTATTATGTTATAATTTTCTTTTATTAAGGTTACGATGTAGTTTCATTATAATGATATGAATTTTAGGCTTTTGTGCTCTATAAGTAATTTCATTTATGTGAATTATATATTACTGTGCTTAATACTTTTAAGTGAGCAACCGCCATTTTTTTTTTTTTGGTCAAAGTAACCACCTTTTAAATGATATAATATGTATGTTCGAGACTAAAAGCGATGATGTGTGATTATTCATTATAATATATAACCATAAATTAAATATGGATAGAGGTATACCATATTATTCATGTGGCTTTCGATGATAAGGTAATCCAAAATATTTATTATAAACTTGAAATATTAACATATTTTAGTGCACTTATGTTTAATTAAATTCATATAGAGATATTATGGATTAATAAATTGGGTAGGTTTGATATATTTAGAGATGGGATAATAAATAAATAAGGAAGTTTTGCTATCACATATTTAATGTTCTGAAATTTTGCTTATAAGATTGTTAATTTTAATATATTCTCAATTCTATTTTGATATACTAGGTAAATTTTAGGATAAGTCCACTTTAATATTTAATTGGTTTATTAATCATCAATATTTATGAGATGATATTATTTATCATCATCATAATATTTTTTCTAACAAGTGAATTGATATGTTCATTTGCATCTAGAATTTAACAATAAAGCCATTCACTAAAATGCTTTTCATCAAGGGGTTTTGTCATTTTCGTGCGTTTTGTGCATTGTGTTGTTGGAAGCATGCAAGGAAACATAGCCAACTGTGTTCGCATAAAATACTTTCATAGGTAAATACCTTCTCATGGATCGGTCTCTCCGACAACATGCTTTAAACTAAGGGAAAAAGTCACTAAAATTCTCAAATTTTACCCATTATAATACATTTATTCTAAATTTTATTTGTAATATAAAAATCATAAATTATGTCAACCGAGACACATTTATCATATTTTTTTTTTTACATAAGAAAATATTTTTCAACAAAAATAACGTTAATTTTTATATCACTAAGTTATTTGAACATCATGTCAATGCCGTTCGTTTTTGATGTCCAAGTAGGCATATTTTTAACAAAGCTCATTGATGGAACTTTGACGGATGGGTGAATGTGTCACACAAGAACACATTTGAGATTTATTGTGTTAGAGTAAATGTGTTATAGTGGGCATAATTTGGAATTTTTTGAGGATTTTGGCCTTTAACTAATGTGAGAACATTTTGTGTTATCGTTGTTAGACGTAAGCCAGAATCTCGTCCTTCTATCTAGACAGAGGATGTGTCAGTTTCATAGGGTTTGCCCAAAATCTTACGTGCATGTGATCCTCTTCGCCCTATGATTCAGACCTTCTGAATCCTGTGATTTACTCAAAGGCCACTGATCAAATCTTTTACTTCGCATATCAATAAATAGCTACCTCCATTGCTCTTCGAGCTCAAATCCCAAAACCCAAAGCGGGCTCCCACAATTGCTTTCTGAAATCCGACCGTATTTGTGCTGTCTTCCATTTCCATTTCCAAAGCCCCGATTTGTTTTTCTTCAGTCACGTAGAACAATTTGGGTAATCAGGTCACATGGGCTACTGAGGAAAAATGAACATTCGGACCTTGTTGAGTTCAATGACAACACGAATTGAGCAAAATCGGCCAGAAGATGTGCTCAAGCCCAATTTCACCTTTTGCGATTTAAGGCCCAGATTAGGTTGGTTTCACGATGCTTTGGGCTAGAAAAAGGACAAAAAAGGCGGCTTACATAACTAGCTATAGCCACTTAATAAGAGCACGAATGATAACTATTATACTTCAGAAATTAATTTTTTTCAGTATTTCTATTTTTTGGATATGTTTTTGAGTAAAAATATACGTTTAATAACAATATAAAATTTCTGTTCCTAGAGTAGAAATTCGTTTGTAACAACAAAAAATTTCTCATTCTTAAGCGGCGGCAACAAGTTGTCAATTGACTAGTAATGAGAGCAAACGATAAAAGAGTTTATCTTTAACATTTCTATTACAAAAATAAAGAAGTGAAAAATTTTTACTTCTTATTTCTATTTCAAATTTCTTTTTGGATTAAAAAATTATCCTAGAAAAAAATTTTATTCCAAACTTGTTATCGATATCAGAAAAATAATTTTGGTAGGAAATAATATTGTTATCATGCGCATTCTATATAATCTTAAACTTGTCACGAAGAGTTTAAGCTTGATAGTATGAGAATGAGATTTGTATCTAACCCTTTTTTCTATCAAGGCTTTCAAGTCACTTAGGGCCTGCATGGTTGTGTTCTTTTTTTTTTTTTTTTATGAACAAAAATTCAATTTTTTTGTTCCCGAAAAAAAAAAAAGAAACATGTTTGTTTGCGTTTCTATTCCAAATCCATTTTTTTGTTCCCGAACAAAATTGGAATAGAAACAAGAAAAAAAAAAAAACTTATTTCTTGTTTCGAACAATTTTTAAGAACAAATTTTCTCTCTCCTATTCTTTTCTTCTCTTTTTTTTCTTCTTCTTTTTTCTTTGGCCGGTCGCCAGCCTCGGCCATGACCGGCGACCGGCCGTTGAGGGCCGACGATGCCATTGAGGGCTGGCGACCTCACCAGAGCGTCGCCGGCGCGAGCAAGGCTCGGCCTCGCCTTGGCTAGGCAAGCTCAGCCTCACCGGATCTAGGAGAGCCCGAGCTCGCCCAACCACTAGCCTCGCCGAGCCACCACCAGGCGATCGGTGGCTGGGCGAGCCCGAGCTCGGCCTCACCGTGGTTGGGGCGAGGCCGCCCTGCCCTTGGATCGGTCGGGTCTGGCCATGGCCGAGGCCGCGACCGCCAAAAGAAGAAAAATAAAAAAAAATAAAATAAAAGTATTAAAAAATTAAAAGAAACAAAAAAAAGAACACAAATTTACCAAACGTGTTTCGGTTCTTTTTTTTTTATTTATTCCTGATACAAGTTTACCAAACGCGTCTTTACGATCAAAATTGTTCCCCGAATAGAAATAGTTTTTTCTATTTCTATTTCCTGAACAATTTTTTTTTAACAGAAACACAAACAAACGCACCTTTAGTATTCTCACGACACGTTAACTTGTGTTATTCATGTCATCATGATACTTCACAGTCTATTATGGACCAATGTCTCCATGACAAATCAATCAAGTATTTTCATCCATCATGGATTCCCCCACAGCAAGATCAAGTTCATTACCCGTTATAACTCTGTTGTTATACATCCTTCCTCGATTCATTTAGGGACTTTTGGGAGTGATTTTGCAGCCATTGAGAGCTCTAAGCTTGCGTATTGCCTCCAACTCCAATTACTATCCTATCCTCCAATTTCTGCCAACAGCAGAGCACCAACCTGAGATATAACATCAAGTATGCTGAATACGGCTGCTTGTCCCATCATACCCTCTCAACTTTATTCTGCTTATTCTTATTCCTCATGTACAAAACTAATAACCTTCCCTTGGTACGAGAAATCACATGTGAACCCACCAAAGAATGCATTTGGTTTATCTTTCTTATTCCTCAAAGTCCCTTAAGAAAAATTAGGAAATTTAGGGATTTTTTTTTTTTTTTGGGGACCATTTTGGGGAAATGCAAGCAAGCTAAAAGTCTAAGGAAAATCCCCACTTGCCGCCTTTGGGCACCTTCAGAAGGCAGCTTTTAAGGTTAATGAACTTTTTTCTTTCTAAATTGCCCCCACTAATATTTGTATATTCTAGTCTTGCCCTAGCTTGTGACTGTTCATCTTGTCTGACTGTTGAAGTTCTACTACGCTTAGGTCTCCACTGAAGGTCGCCGTGCTTGGCTCTTTGCCTAGTTCATCTTCTTGGACATCAAGCTCGCTCATGACTATTAGGTGAGATCTTGAGGTCACGCATTGCTCATGGTCGAGAGTTGACGGTTGCCGATGGTCAAGCGTTGATGTGACCCCGGCATAGCTGCACCTAGGTTGCTTGATCTCGAAGCCCTCTCCTGGGCTTGCAACAGCCCTCCGAGCCTTTGCTTGAGCCCTTGAAGATGATGAACAGTAGTTCCTTTTATTCTTCCCTTTTCTCTGAGAAAAAAACTTTCAAGTTATTTTGCCAAAAACAACACCAAAAATCACTAACCAAGGAAAACACAGCTTCAGCCAAAGATCTTTGAAGAAATGAAGGTCAATCAAAGCAGCTTAGCTCCTTTAGACTTATCACCTATGTAGCACCGACACGGACACGCGACACGCGACACGACACGACAAGACACGACACGACACGACATGACACGACACGACACGCAGATACGTCATTTCTTAAAAATAGAGAATTTCGACACGTTCCGACACATTATATATTAAATATATATTTTATATATAAATACATAAATAAATAACAATAAAATAGCCTAGAATTAATTTACACGAAAAATAATAAATAATATCATTCATTATTTTAATTTGTTACAATAATACACAAAACTTAGAGGAAAAAATTGTTTAAAAAAAAAATGCTGAAATGATATTTTTAAATTTATTTATTTATCATATATAGCATTTTTTTTATTACTTCTTTCATAGTAAAATACTTTTTAAAAAATAAAACAATTCTAAAAAAAAAACTGAAAAAAAAATATATATACCCCGTGCATGTATATTATAGCAATTTTATTACTTCTTTTATTACTTCTTTTGTGTATATTTATATTTTGACCCCTCAAGTATTAGAAATTTTTAAAATTGACCCCGTGCGTGTTGGAATCACGTGTTGGAATTCTGGACTCGCGTGTCGGAGAGAGTTGACCACGTGTTGGATTTTTCGACAATCGTTGACCGTGTGTCGGAGCGTGTCGAGACGTGTCGGAGTGTCGGACACGACACGAAAGCTTCTGGAGAGTGTCTGTGCTACATAGCCTATCACATGGCATGGGGCGCCCGAGTTGCTGCTACTGCTCTCTTATCTTCACACTTCCTTTCCGACTCAGTCCAATTGAGCTTATTCACTAAATGAAACCTTCCAAATTCGCTTTTTATTTCCAAATCCATTAATGTCATTCCATAACAGTCTCATCTTGTTTTTTTTTTTTTTTAATAATTTCCCGTAATTTGTGCTTGGGAGAAGGTAGAAAGAGTTTTTGACATTTAATAACAGAGCTTAGATCTTATTAGTACCTAAACTTCCCCCTTCCAAGACCCTTTGCCCTGATTTTTTTTTATCATGAACACAGAAACAAATCTCCGTCGATGGCTACTCCCCCATCAATCAAATCTTGAAACTTTGACAAACTTCCTTCTTTTACTCCACACAATTGTGAATGTTAAAATATGTCTCGAGTTTGAATCCAATGTGAAATTCCGAATAATCTGGATTGGATATGTTGTAGACGTTCGAAATTAAGCAAAGAATATCCGAAGATCAACTTCCCAAAATTAGAATCTGCGTTGGAGAGTTTGGTTGCTAAAATAGGAAAGTCCAACTTTGACTAGGACTTAGATTTTGTTTAAAATATACAAATATATGTTTTGGATAGGAAACAAAACCCTATGAGAAGTTGGCAAAGAACTAAGAGTTTCACTTACATATATATATAGACTTGTGGCCATGGATGGAATAGGGTTGGTCGTGAAGAATTGGTCATGAAGCGTCGTCTCGTCGTCAAGTGCTTGGGAGGGATTTTATTTGTCATTCTTATTCGTGAATTACATCCAAGAAGATTTAGTGTTTGTAGCCAATTAAATCTTGTGGTAAGATTTGCGTGTAATTTTTTCTTGAGATTGAGAGATTTTTTCTTGAGGAATTTCGGGGCTAAACATTGCATGCATTGTTGGGTGTAATTAGGACTTGGGAAACACAGAGAGAGAGTTTGAGTGACTCGAGTGTGTATTACTTGATCTATAGTGAAATTGGCTGCTGCTCTCCCCGTGGACATAGGTCTTTACGACTGAACCACGTAAATCTGGTGTTCGATTTATTTTTTTCTTCTGTTTGTATTATTGTTCGATCATTCGCTTTATCGCAACAGTGAACTTGCCAAGATTCCTCCCTCAAGTAATCATAAGATAATAGCTCTATGAAGCATCTAGACAACCTCTTGCGCAGCTTTGAGGAACCCTATTTGCATGCAGCTGCACCTGCCCATTGCCTTGTCCATATTGGCGTCTCAAGAGGAGAAAGAACATTTGAAAAATTGACGAGATGAGGAATTTGTTGTCATATTCGAGTGACTTTTTGTGTTGGGTCCGCATCGCAATCCAATGCCGATCACCTTCAAACAACCTTCCCTGCTATTTCAAAGGCAAAGTGTTCTGGTCCACATCGCAGTTAAGTTATTGACTAGGGTCGCTAACGACATGCTTTTAAGCCATCGCACAGACTTTTACCTTTCTCATTTTCCAATACTGAACTAGTCCCCTCCTTTCTATATCGTTCTTGCAAGAGAAAATGAGTGGATATTACTTTTATAGTGTTCGCCAAAATGTCATGTGCATGTGGTCCTCCTCTTTCATATTATGATTTAGACCTTTTGAATTCGTAATCTTATGTACACATACTTAAAGCTTGCCTATCAGTAGCTCGAAAATTAAGCTACTATTTCACAAGTTAAGAAGTAGTTGATTACCCATATTGCTCTTTGAGCTCAAATCCTACATTTCAAATCCTACAACTCAAAGCGGCTACCCAAATTGCTTTGCGAATACCAAACATACCTGCGTTGTCTTTCAATGATAAGACTCCATTTTCACAAGCCAAAGCCCCGATCTTTTCTTCGCCAGCTACATTGACCAGTTTGAGTGATCAAGTCAAAATCCGAGACTTCGCTAGAGCGTTGCCGAGTAATTGTTGTTCTTTTGTCCCATTGCCATGCATTGCAATAGCACAAGACCGGGTTGTTCCTTCCTGACTAAACTCTAGTGTTAGATTTTAGATTCATTCTAGATTTTGCCACTTGATCTATGCTCTATTTTTGTTGCTGTCTTACTGGATCATCACAAAGTCTATTACCGCGAATGAGATTGATCGTTTCTTTTGGTCCAGTAAGTCTGCCCATCGCGCCCGGCCACCCATCCAGCTTGTACGGGTCATCTTCTCTTTCTGCTGTCTGGGGTAGCCATTGTAAGAGTTTTCCTAATGTAGACTATATTAATTGATATTGTAATTTACTGTTTTTACGGTTACCGTAAAATAGGATTGGTCTAAGGTGAGATAAAAGGTTTCTTAATTAGTCTAATATAGGCTGGCTAGCGCGGACCGAGTTAAGCTTGGTCCGTAATGAGGGAGATTGGCTGGAAACTCTATAAATAGTGCTCAAGTCTCTCCTCTAATTCTAATGCCTAAGGGGCGTTTACCTAACGCTAATCGTGAGGGGGGGCTGTCTCATTGAGCTAGTGATACGGAGGGCAATAGAGGAGAATGACTTGATGCGTGGATCCTCTTGATATATGTGGATAATCCCTTTTTTGCTTCCGCTTTATGTTCGATGGATCTCAAAACAGGTGCGTTAATCTTTCTACTCAATTATGCATGTTCTTGTTCTGGTTATGGAGATCTTGGGGTTGCGCAATTTGCGTTCAACATGTGGTATCAGAGCAACTGTAATTCTAGAACTTGAACGCATAAAGTTTTTGCCCTAATTTGTGATTTTCGAGATTTTTGTTCAATAAAAATAAAATTAAATCACAAATTTGGACTGGGCTCGACGAGACAAGCAAGACAGTCAGCGGTGCGTCGCCGGAGGAGGCCGCACGCGCCCCCACGCGCAGCCACGTATCACCTGGGCGTCGAACGTGCGCCGCGCATGAGCTCCACGCGCCGCGCACTCAGGCGGCGCGTGTGGGTTCGGCGCGTGGAGACTCCATTCGGCGCGTGGATGGTGGCATTAGGTTCGTATGATCATCCTCTACATCGTGATGTATTTATTTTATATTTTTTATTATTTTATGGATGTGAAAATACATACAAAGCCCTAAATACGTGTATTTTTAATGTATTTTTGCGTTTTTTTCTTATATTTTCTGTGATTTTGGAAATATAAGTGTTGAGTTATAGGTATGTTATCACATAAACATTATAATGGTGTGATTCATTAATAAAAATTAAACTTTATTGTGAACTAAAGCTGGCTTAATGAGATACAATCATTATGGGATAATATTTTAACTATGTATTGAGGTCATGAGAAACAATAAAAGTTATGGAACTTTTGTGGCTCAAGCATAGTTATTTATATGCATCTTGATGTATTTTTTATTTCTTTTGATAACCTTTGAATGATGGACATCTTAAGAACTCGTGACCAAATTGAGTATATTAATTATCACATCTTTGAATGTGGGTAATGTATGTCAGTTAAGTTATTGCATATTTTACCTAAATTCATCTGGTCACTTGTTAATGTCTATCAAGTTGAGCATTGGTTTATGGTTAAGAAGCATGACAAAATTTACGCAGAACAATAATATCTATTGTTATAAGATTAGATATTTGATTATGTGTTTTAACTCAAAATATAGGCCACTAGTTGATGTAATGATAATTTGTTATTTAAAAAAATTGGCTAATTAATCAGCTATTGGCATTGGAGTCATGTTTTGCCTTATAAAACTCATGATCAATAGTTGATTAGCTATTAAGCTTGTCAATCTAAATACTCTATGTTGCTATTGAGGTTAATTTATGAGGGATCCTTTGGATCGGCATTCTTTTTATGTTATTTTGGTTATCAGTAATCGGGGTGCACAAGAGATGTTTTATTCTATATTATGAGAAGTTTCTTGTGTTACTATGATCGGTGATCTCATTGAAGTCTGACTTTCAGGTTCGTTATATATAGATATATGATTATTTTTATAAAGTAATATAATTAGCATGATATGTGATTTTGGTGATATGATGCCCCTATCACTGAAGTTAAAATCACATGTATATGGTGTATGTGAGAAGTAAAGTTTATATCCCTGGTATGAGAGAATTTCAAGGATTCGATTGAGTAGTGACCGCCAAAGTGGCACGCTTGATTGGGTTTGAGAAATTTTGGTCTCGTATAATTATTAAGATGTCTCCTGGTCTAATGCGTAGTCATACTCCCAAAGGAGGTGATTGTGTATTAGTTCATGGAGGGATACATGATGGTGTGGTGGAGGAGTGATTGGTTCTAGTGATTCATATGCCAAAAAGTGATGAATTCACAAAGAATTAGAATATATTCTCAAAACCGCTATTATGTGGGAAGTATACAATTGCATATCATGTATTCTTCCCAAAGGTGATTATATGATTATGCGTGTAACTCTCTGGATGTGTACTTGTACGCCAAGTTACACGGTGCTCACACGATGCTAATTATATATATTACTTGTTTTTCAGTCACCTTTTATGTAATTAATAACTTCATTATTAGTGAGATTTTTACTGTTTCAAATTTTAAGTTATGGACATTTGATTTGTTGCTTGAGAAAAGAGCAATAGAATTTTGTTTACTATCCATGAAGCATTATGCACTGCTATAAGATGATGGAAGCCTTAATTGCTTGAAATTATGTCTTGTCTGATATAGAAATTAGGACATATCTGCAAAGATTGTATTTAAGTCCTAATGACATATACATCTCGTGTATAGTTAAAATGTTATTTCAAAAGTTTTCTATTTAAGGAAAATGACCATGATAAAGAATAAACTTGTCAAAAATTAGTCTTGAAGGTTGTCAAGCCTAATAGTAGCGGTAAGTATTTTGGCAAGTATGACCATACTTAATTGTTTAAAAGGTTATTTGTCAAATACTTAGTAGATTCTTGGGTGGTAACTTAATTACTATACCTGAAAATCCTGACAAAAAGATTTGGCCGAAAGGCATAAATGCACCATATTGAACATGGTGATGAGTATGATTAGTAAGACTAATTTATCTTGTTTTTTGTGGACTAATATTTTGAAAGTAACATTTTCACATACAAAAATAATTTCATAAACTTCTTTTGAGTTATAGACTGGATATAAATTACTTGAATCATATGAAATTTAGAGGTCTCATGCAAAAGTGACGTTATCTAATCCAATATTAAGTGCGTTGGAATTCAGATCCACTCGGAATTATTTTGTATCTTATCTATATTGTTAAAGGGTTATTGATTTTATGAACCTAAAGAAGGTGCAAGAATTATGGAATCACATACTCTAAAATTTCTAAAGATTGACGTAATTGTAGAGGATAGCTGCTTTCAGATTATTAAAGATAATAGTATGATGGAGGTTATTGTGTTTTTTGTCTTTACCTATACAGATAATTATGGAATCTCCTGTACCATAAACTAAACTTATTGAGGTTCAAGATACTATTCTTGATATAGTTTATAATGAAATTCTTAAACCTCTCAAGTGCAAAATGAAGTGGTTGCAGCTTTATTAAAGAGATTTTTTAGGGAAAGACGATCAGTTATACCATCAGACTATATAGTCTATTTATGAGAGCATGATTACAATATCCACTATATGGTTGATGTAATGGCATATTTATAAATGTCGTTTCTTATTCTTAATCAAGTATGTGATTAGATGCCATAAAAGGCGGTATACAATCTATGAAACATCATAGTATTTGGAAACTAACTTATTTGCCTAAATATCACAAGTTCATTAGTTGCATATTGGCGTACAAAATTAAAAAGATTTCAAAGGAAAATTGTGGAGTTTAAAACTAAACTTGTAGCTAAAGTTTTCACTCTGAAAGAGGGGTAGATAGTTAATAGTGAAGAAATAAATATTTCTTTCTAGTATTTTTAAAGATTCTTTAAAAGTGAACGTGTCAATAATAATTTATTTTGATATAGAGTTACGCCAAATAGATACAAAATCTATATTGTGCAATTAGAGGATTTTGCAACAGATTTTTCAAGTAAACTTGTGTGTAGACTGAAAAGTCTTATTCATAGTTTTAAGCAAGTTTATAAACAATATTATTAAAGTTTTATAGTTTTATTATTTTGTTCAATTGGAAACAAAGTAATTTAATATACTACAAGGTTAGTGGGAGGAAATTTATTTTTCTCATACTCTATGTACATAACATTTTTGCTTAAAAGTTGTGACCTTGAGACATCTTATGTCATTTGTACTGAGATCTGTAAGAATTGTTTTTGTCATATTATATTAGATTTTCTTGGAGGACATTTGCTAATTGTATATTGGAAATATTCAATATACATTATTGCAAGCCAGGAATTGCTCCTAATGTTAAGAGTGATGGACTGAATCTATCACATTGTCCTTATTTTGATATTAAAAAAAATCTAATTAAATGGTGTACCTTGTGTCATTGCACTTAAAAGTATAATATATGTTCGAATTTGCACTAGACTAAATATTGTCTTTGTGACGAGACTTCTAGACAGATATCAGTCAAACCCAAGACGTGATCACTGGGTTGCTGCCAAGAAGGTTTTGAGGTACTTAAAAGGACAAGAAATTATACGTTAATTTACAGACATGTTTAATTCTTGCAGTTAGTAGGGTATTTAGATGTAAATTTTGTTGTCTGTTATGATGACAAGAGATCAATAACATAATATATATTTATGTTAGCAGGAAGTGTAGTAAATAAATTTCTATGTCATCTTCTACTATGTAAGCAGTACTAGTAACATTCTTTTAGGTTGTTACTTGGGCTATTAGGCTCCGGAACCTCATTAAAGAGTTGATCGTTTTTAATTTTATGAATTGACCCATACGGTTGTATTGAAATAACAAATTTGTAATATTATTTATTTACTACAGATATCTCAAAGGGTCTAAATATATGGTGGTTAAAAATTTTTATCATAAAAAAACGATACAGAAATGTGATGTTATAATATAACATATTTCCACAGATGATATAGTTGCAGATCCACTAATTAAAGGCCTATGCCCATGTGTATTTGAGTGACATGTCATTAGGATGGGCCTAGGAGCATCATGAGATGCTGTTGTTTAGTGTGAGCTATTTTAGCTTTACTCTAATAAAGGTTTCATATATGTTCGTTACACTTTGTAACGTTTGATATGTATCAACTTTTGCATTCAATAAAATATTTTTGAATGTGTTGTTATTATGTTGAATACATATTGATAAAATCTCAAGGGATTATGTAAACCTTGAGTGAAAGCTAGGGGCATCCGGGCATCCGGTTATTAGCCTTGTGCATATGTCTTGTGATACATAAAGAAAGGTTAACCGTAAGAACAAGATATATGTGGGTTCATTGGAATCATAAAGCATTCTCTAGTGGCACAAGTTTTTGTGATGCCTAAAGTTAAGAGAATGGTGACTGACAAATGAGATCTCTCTATGAGAGATGTTATCCATTTGCCACACTACCATATTGAATCCATATCAATAAAGTTGAGAACATTCTTGACCATGGAAGGCTCTGTGTGTATACATGCAGTTACCTTCATGATTCGGTGTTTAAGACTTTATGGGATATGATTGACTATTAAGAATTATCTACGGACCAATGTGCGCACATAAGGTACGATTTCAATTAATATAGTCCAAGTGGGAGAATATAAGAGTTTTCCTAATGCGGACTACATTAATTGATATTGTAATTTATTGTTTTTACGGCTACCGTAAAACATGGTTGGTCTAAGGTGAGATAGAAGGTTTCTTAATTAGTCTAATACGGGCTGGCTAGTGTGGGCCGAGTTGAGCTTGGCCCGTAATGAGGGGGACTGGCTAGAAACTCTATAAATAGTGCTCAAGTCTCTCCTCTAACCATAATTCTCACATGTATCCTTACCTAAGGGGCGTTTACCTAACGCTAATCGTGGGGGGGCCGCCTCATTGAGCCAGCGATACGAAGGGCAATAGAAGAGAAGAACTTGATGCATGGATCCCCTTGATATATGTGGGTAATCCCTTTTTCTGTTTCCACTTTATGTTCGATGGATCCCAAAACAGGTACGTTAATCTTTCTACTCAATTATGCATGTTCTTATTCTGGTTATGGAGATCTTGGGGTTGCGCAATTTGCGTTCAACAGCCATTCCATTGCTGTTCGTTCGAATCCATTTTCTTCTAGAGCACAGAGGATGCCCCTGGAACATAGGCTAAACTACGAGGAAGATCAATCACTTACACCTTGGAGCTGGACGGTTTGTCAATCAATCTAGCTGTGGTATTGATCAGAAATAAATCCAGATGTTTTCTCATATGTAGGTGATTCTCCTATGAAGCCATGTACAATGAGGAATCCATTATTGAACATGTTTGGATGACTGAATTTTGACATGGTTGATCAAGATCCTATCGGCTTTGGTGGCGCCATGAGAGCGAGTACGATTTCCTGCTATTGAGCTTGAGACTGTGGCAGTGGCGAAGCGAAGAGAGCGTGTGTCCGTTGAATCAAGATGGCAGAGCAACAGATGGAACAAATGTGGCCTTACTCCATAGATGGATCTTTCATTGATCATTATTGTTTTATTGTTTTTTGTTTTTCTATCCTCTATTCTATACTTGTAATTTTTTTTAATGCGTATTTGATTATTCTATAAAAATTCATGTGTCAACAAGTAATTTGTGATCTCTAAAACTGCATTTGGCAATCATAATAAAATTAATGATATGATAAAATTTATATTATCCTGCGTTTCGTACCTATTTAAGATAGGATAAAGTCAGATATAAAAAAGATATAGACCTGACTAAATTCTCCAATGGGAATATAGGAGAAAGATGGATGGAATATCTAATATCCATAATAGGATAATTATTTTTTTGAATAACAAACTTCTTAAATTAATAAAATTAAAATTATGTTTCAATATAAATGATATTTGAATTATGATATAAGAAATTCATAATAACAAATAATAACAAATTTTTAACTTAATCTTATTTTTATTTATATATTCGAATTTAATTCTATCTCATAATATAAATTCGATATATAAATATAAACATTTATTACATATTTGAGGTGTTTTAGGTATATCGGTACATTTTACTATTTAATAAAATTTTATTAGAGAATGATGGAAGGGGAAAAAAGAAAAAAAAATTTTAAAAAGAAAATAAATGTAAAGTATGCAAAAGTGTCATGAAGAATTTTCACCATTTTCATTTGTGAACTTTTACATTTATTTACAATGATATATTATCTATACTAAATAATATACATGATATGATATAAATATATTTAACTCTATTAATGCAATTCACTAAACAATAGATATGATATAGCAAAATCTACTTATCCTATCCAATCCAGTCCAATCTTAGTTAAAAATCAAAGATGACCAAATATAACTAGAGAGATATGGAGCCCTATTAGATTTAGGTCAAGTTTTGAGAGTTTTACTCTTTTGAACTAAATTTAGATAAAGATCCCATAGCTTCTTATAGGTGTTTGATATGTTTCCTATCAACATTTTGATGTTGGCATCTTTGCATGGCAATGGTGATAATGATGCAGAATCTAGATGGGCACCATAAGCCATTGCAGATGCAGTGGGAGATCTTGGCATGTGCTCATCACTGAATCTAATATGGTGTCAGATTTGTTCTTTAGGAATGATAGTGTATTTCTAATTACAGATTATGATTTATAATTTGCTTTTTAGATTTTTTTTTTGTGGTTATTTAGAATTTGCTAAGCTTGAAAGTCTTCTAAGTACTTCTCAAATATCATTTGGATATATAAATGACATTTTTTTAGCAAAAAAAAAAAACGAACAAGTAATTGGTTAATAGCTTGTTTAGAGTCAACTCTCATTAGTGCATAGTTGTTCTTGAACAATTTGAAACACTATAACAAATGTATAAATATTTTCAAGTCAAAGTAAAAAAAGTTACTTTATTTTTCATGGACACATTAAAAATGGTTGTAATCTGTAGTTCTGTATGTACTTTACGTATCAAAATGTGTCTACTTTGCTATAAGAAAGTAATCTTTTAGGTAGCCAAGCTTCAAATATATTCTAAATTCATAGTTCGTATGAAGTATCGTACAGTCATATGTTATTCTCATTTACAAGATGTTTAGGAGCCTACATTACAAATTTGTAATTGACAAATTGATAAAGTAGTCAACTATGACATTTACATACGTGCTTTTTCAAGGAGGAAAGGCTATGATCATGAGAAATAAGAGAAGTGTTAGAGGAATAGTAACAACCTAAACAATATCGAATTAGCGCATCGGAACAAAATAATCTTATATCTTGTACAAACCTAATAGAAAATGATATAGTAGAGTAAAATAAATACTAAACATGCAAACACAATGCGATTTTTTACGTAGAAAACCTCCTCAATGTGAGGAGATAAAAAATCACGGGACTAAAGTCCACCAAAAAATCTTCACTATCAATAAAACTGGATGAACAAAATCATCCTCTAGTAAATACTAGAGGTAAATAGTTGTAAAGACTTCAAGAATATTGTTCTTGGGAAATATGCATGAATTTCACAATAGATCAAGGATAAATCTCACTAAAAACACAAATTTTGTTAAATCCATGAAAAACCTAATGTAATGAGCTTCAATCAAAAATCAAAACATTAGGATTTGAGAAGAGTGTGCCACGAACATTTTGGACAAAATTTCAGCTCAATCAAACCACAATTGTAAATCAGATATTACAACCCATATTTTCTTCTCTCTCTCTCTCTCTCTCTCTGCTAGGAGCTTTCTCTTTCTCTCTTGTCACCGCGTCTCAACTAATGTTTTTTGCGACTATCATATAAAAGATAATAAGAAAACCCATTTTTTTTTTTTAAGTCATAAGGGCTTAAGTCCTTTGGACTTGTAATTCATTAGACTTTCTTTACATGGGAGTGAACCCAGCCAACAAGAAGGAATAAAAAAAGAACCCATTTATTTTTCCAAAGCCAAAAATGGCTATTGAAATCTTTGATTGTATATTTTATATCGAGAGTTTTACTATAGTAAATTATTAAAAGATAAAAATGCCCTCTAGTCTATTTCCAAGCATGTTGAGAAGACGGCTTCCACTGTGTACCTAGGTCCGAGCGTAGAGCACATTTAGCAATCATTGAAGGCGGGGCAACTTTTTTGGAAGTCAAAGTTCTCGCCTTGGAATGGTTCATTGGTCAATTTTGGTGGCCGAAATTGATTAATTAAAATTTAGGGGGAAATGATTTTTTTCAACATTTTAAAAAGGGCACTTTTTATTTTGTAAGCAAGAAACATTTGCACCATTTTTGCATGTCCCGTGTTGAAAGGCCAAAGTCATCAAAAACTTTAAATCATTTTCACCATGATACATTTACTCTCAAATTTTTTTTATGACACAAAAAATTCTAAACTTATACATTGTGTGATACAGGTGCCCTTCGTCAAGGCTTCGTCAATAATACTGTTAAAAATTTACCTACTTGGATGTCGAAAAGCAAACGATATTGACATTGATGACACGTGACTTAAGTGAAATAAAAATGATTGGTTGAAAATCCATTTGATGAAATCTTAATGGATGGTAAATGTATTGCATATGTATAAATTTAGGGCTTTTTTTATGTCACATATTTTTTGGGAAAAATGTCATAGTGGACATAATTTAGGATTTTTGACGTCACAAAAGAAGGTTTAGGGTAAATTTGTCATCATTGGCATAAACAGTAGCTTTTTCCCTAATGATTAATATCGCAAAAAACTTCAAACCGGTACAACTGTAATGAGTTTACCTTAAACTAAATTTTTGATTACCAAAAAATCCTAAACTGATATATCTATGATAAATTTATCTTTTGTTAGGCTCTATTAAATTTTACTATCAAATTGACAAGTTAGATGATACGTGACAATATGAGATTTAATCATCCATTTGTCATATATGTATCGGTTTGTGATTTCTTGCGATATTAATTTAATTTAACAGAAACTAAAGGAGGGTATACATATGTATCCGTTTGGAGTTTTTGATAGATTTGTTACAAGTATATAAATTTGATATTGTTTATAGTAAAAAAATTATTTTATGTGAATTTGTCACAAATATATCAGTTTAGGATTTTTTAAGGTATTAATCCTAATAATAAAGAGAGTATTACCAATGTTGGCAAAATATACATATTTTGATGTTTAAAAAAGAGAGAATAAATAGAATTGAGAAATGAGTAAAAAAAGTAGAGAGAATATACTCAAACATTTAAAAAAGATGCAAGCGATCACTGTGACTACGGCGAAGGTGGAATCCTCGAGTAGTGCACCTGGCCATTGTACTCGCCCTGTGTCTCTCCTAATTAAAGGCTCGACATTTTCTGACAGTGGCAAGAAAGGCTTACCAATTCGACCAACAAAAGAAAGAAAGAAAGATTGGCCTACCAATATATTTTCATTCATTACAAGCAAAATAATAATAATAATAAAAGGAGATTCTAGAGTAACTCAATCCAATGGTATGTTTTAAGAGAAAGCATTTAGTAGTCACGGACGTGATACACGTAAACATTTAGCAAAGAGCCCAGAAAAAGCCAAAAGCGAAGGAAAAATAATTTCAATATATTTAATCAGATGACATTAATAATTCAATATCTTAAAAAGAGCTCTTGACCGTCGGTGTGGGTGTGGATTGGTCTTTCAAGCGTAGTAAATGCAAGCATTACAATTTCAACAGAAACGAAAATAGGATAAACTTTCATCATAAAGAATATTCTATATTTATTAAGCATATTTTTTTTGTGGACGACATTTATTGTCGAACAACTGTCATATGACTTGGCTACATTATATGCTACCAGCAAATGCGGAGAGTAACCCAAATTAAATCACCGAAAAACAAGGTAGCGCGACGGCTGCCTCAACTCCTTAATTTCTAACGGCGATATTCAAATTAGGGTTGAAGCAAACAATGGACCGAAGAAAGGAGAGGAACTCATGACAGTGCCGAGCGTCGACCGGTGAGACCAAACCGGAAGATTGCATCGCAGAAGGCGAGATCAGTAATTCTAAGGAGGGGAGGCCACTAAGGCCGTGATCGAGACGAAGCGGGGACAGAGCAACTCGGAGAAGCTACTCCCGCGGATTGACCTCGTACCAAAAACTCCCTAACAATGAGTAAATCAAAATTCCAGATAATAAATTCCCCTTAATCCTTAGATACAAGTTGTCTCGCACGCCCACGGCATGCACGGCACATGCATAGCACAAGGAAATGTTGGTCATTAGTGAATGTTATTCATGCCGCTATAATGTTCGTCTCGTTGTGCTGACCGTGGGAACTTGCACGACAACGCTCGCACATAAACAACATTGGAGATTTATCACTAGATCAATCTATTAACATGCATTGATGGAGACCAAAACAATCCCCTCTAAACTCTTTGATATATTTAATCAAAATGACATTAGCAATTCAATGTTTTTGAAGTTATCATTTGACCGTTCTGTTAACATGCACAAACGGATACTAAGCAATCCCCCTAAACTCTTTTCGAAAATCACTTTAAGATTAAGGTTTTTCTCACCAAAGTTTTTCACCTTTTCGGGGGCTTGGTGCATCATGTTTGTTTACGATGACCCATGGGAAAACAAAGCCGATCGCATGTACACGGATATCTTTTATCATGAGTTTTCAATCAGCTTTGCTAACAATATGCTTTTAAGTCATCACGTGGAGTTTTACGTTTCTTATTTCCTGAGGTTGAATCAATCCTCTTCTTTATATATCCGTTCGTGCTAGCTCAAGCTAGGGTGTCCCTCACCTAAGCTGGCAACCTCTATCGGCCATCAATGAGGCCTAGTGATGGTCAGCATAAGGAGAAAGGGAAAAGGAAAGAAGAAAAAATATAAAAGAAGAGAAAAGGAAAAAAAATTTAAAAAAGGAATGAAAAGAGAAGAAAAGATAAATAAAAAAAGGAAAAATAAAAAGATTGATAAGAAATTTTAAAAAATTAAAATATTTTTAAAAATCATCCTCGTTCTAAGTAGCACGATTTGCTATTCACATTAATAATTTCCGGCCAAAATTGGATAGATAGATTCAATTGGTAAACTTGTTGCACTTTAATATAGCATCATTTGTGAAATAATATGGATACAGAGATTACCAAGTGGACGGACCAATATTTACTTGGATAGATAGATTCACTTGGTCCATCCACTTGGTAATCTCTATATCCATATTATTTCACAAATGATGCTATATTAAATTGGATAGATAGATTCACTTGGTCCGTCCACTTGGTAATCTCTGTATCCATATTATTTCACAAATAATTTTTGTTATAACTCAATATTCTCATTCAGATGAAGATAATGAAATAGTCAATTATTTGTTTATTTATTTATTTATTTATTTTGGTCGAAGTCAATTGTTTATTTGATTCCCATGAAATTAAGGACTTTCTCAATTTTATGCAAAAACTAGTAATGGATTGGGTCATTGGAAAAGTGGTAGGTTGTCAATAAAAGTATTTGGCACCCTTTCAAATACTTCACAACATTTAGTGCTGCATTGGTAAAAAAAAAAAAAAATTCAAATGATTACTTGTCACACATTTATTCCAAAAAAAAATTGTGAAACCAAAAAAATCCCAAACTACGCCGATTATAATACATTTACCCTTCATTAAACTTCTGTCCAAAATCAACCTTTAAAAGCTGATGTGGATCAGACGTGGCACTTCGAGGGACAAATGGCCCTTATGTTGTGCCATGCAAGCGTGACATTGGAAAAAGAAAAAGAAAAAGAAAAAGTTTTCACTGTTCATCGTCTTTGCTGCGAGGAAGAATAGTACTTTCTTGTCTAGAAAATGAAGCTTCAAGAAAGTCGAACTTGAGCTGCCGCCATGGCCTCGCCGGCTCGAAGCTTGGCTTGTCAGAACCCAACCTTTGAAGCTCGCGGGTGGTAGCAAGCCGCCATAGCCAAGCTTCAATGCTTACGGCCGTCATGGCTGCTCTTCGCTCGAAGTTTGGTCGAGGGTTTCACCTCGACCTTCGAAGCTCACGAGTAGTCGCAAGCCGCCAAGGCCAAGCTTCGAAGCAGCTTGAAGGTCGAGCTTCGAAAGTCGCAGGTGGTTGCAAGCCGCCATGGCCAAGCTTCGAAGCTCACGGTCGCCATGACCGCTCTAGCTTGAACCTCGACCTCAACCTTCGAAGCTCGCGGGTAGTTGCAAGCCGCCAAGGCCAAAGCTTTAAAGCAGCTTGGAGGTCAAGCTTCGAATCTTGCGAGCGGTCACAACCCTCGTGGCCAAGCTCTGAAGCTCGCCACCGCCATGACCGCTCTATCTCGAAGTCGAAGCTTGTCTTGAGGTTCTGATCTCGACCTTCGAAGCTCGCGGGTGGTCGCAAGCGGCCTATGACAAGCTTCGAAGCACGCGGCCGCCATGGCCGCTCGAGCTCGAAGCTTGGCTTGGTCTGACCTCGATCTTCGAAACTCGTGGATGGTGGGGCAAGCGCCGACGAGCGCTGCCAGAGGTCCAGGTAGCAGTAGGCAACAAAGCAAGAGTGCCAAAGAAGTTTGGCCTAGTGATTGAAGACGATGACCGCGATGAACAGTACTTCGCGATGTACTAGAGAAGACGATAAACAATATTTTTTGCATTTTCTTTTTCTTTTTCCAATGTAACGCTTGTGTGGCGCCACATCAAAGCCATTTGTCTAAAAGTGTCATGCCAGATCCACATTAGCTTTTTATCGGTAATTTTGAACGAAAGTCTCTCAAAGGATAAATGTGCCACAATGTCCATAGTTTGAAGTTTTTTATGTTACAAAAAGGTTTGAAATAAATATATCACAATGGCCATAGTTTGAGAATCTTGGTAGTTTTGGTGCATTTGTCACGGGCCAAAAGAAGGACGACCCGAGAGGTTCTCGGAGTCGACCCCGACTCGTCCGTGGTAAACTTCCCGTGCTCGCTCAGATTCCCAACGAGCCTTCTCCCCGAAGTTTCTAGAAGACTCTAGCTTCATTAATGTCGGTAGCTAGTAGTTAAACATTTATGTCTAGTGGTTGGCACTTATGCCGGTAATTGAGGCGGTGCGATTTCGTCTGCCGATAGAATTCTAGATCAATGGTTGTAATCCGAGACCCTCGACTATAAAAAGGGGTGTTCTCCTTCATTTGTAATCATCCAACAAAATCCACTACTTCCGTAATACAAAGCTTCTATCTTTCCAGAGCTCTTATATCTAGATTCTTTCTCTCTCTACGATCCGGGTAAGCGAGCGAGTAAGCGTTCGATCGAGCAAGGCTTGGCTTAGGTGCTTCGGCGATCCAATCCGATCTTAAAGTGCCCGAGTCGCCGCACGGTCACAATCCCAACTGATCGGCCTGTGACAAGTGGTATTAGAGCTAAAGAGAGATCCGTTTCCAAGAGATTGAAGAGCGCCAACTGTTCGAGAGAATGTCAAGCCAAGAAGCGACTATAGTTGAAGAGGCCGGGCAAGTCAAAGAGACCCGCAGCTGATCAAAGAAGAGGGAGACCTCGATGGATGCTACGGCTACGTTTGATGAGAAGATTGGGAAGAGCCGGAGTGCCGTGCTCGATCTCATGGAAGGTCTTGACAACGTGTGAGACCGAATCATGGAGGTTGAGGGCTCGCTCCGTGAAGACTTCACGACCGGCATCAACCAGGCTACGGCTCCGTTGTTCGACAAGGATGAAGCTCTTGAAGCATTGATCGATGGTTTGAACGAGCGTGTCCAAGTGATCGAAGAGGTAAGCCCGTGTAGGGAAGAGGTCGAAGTCATGAAGGCGGAGATCCAAGAGCTCAAGACCGAGCTCGCCCTATGCAAGTTAAGCATCACAAACGGTGCAGTGCCTACTCAAACGGTGCCCAAAATTGAGGTGCCAAAACCCAAGGAGTTCAAAGGCAACCGATCTGCCCAAGAGGTGGACAACTTCGTGTAGAGCATGGAGCAATACTTCGACGCCGTCAACATCCGAGACGAGTCGATCAAGGTACGAACTGCGTCCATGTTCCTTACTGATACGGCAATGCTATCGTGGCGAAATGGATGCGATGAGGTTAGACGCGGCGTTGATCCCATGGTCACATGGGACGACTTCGTGAGAGAGTTCCGTGACTACTTTTTCCCCAAGTTTGCTCAACAAGAAGCTCGTAGCATGCTCCATTGCCTCGAGCAAAGAGGCGCGATCCGAGAGTACGTGAAGGAGTTCACGGAGCTTAAACTCCAAATTCGCAACCTAAGCGAAAAGGAGGCTTTCGGAGCGTTCATGGATGGATTGAAGCCATGGGCACAACTCGAGTTGAAACGGCGGGACGTGAGTAGTCTTGCACGTGCGCTAAGCATGGCCGAGTCTCTCGTCGACCTCACCAAGGTTGAGCCAAGAAACAACCGAGCAAGAGACTGGAGGTCAGATCGACCCGAAGACGACACGAGAAGCACTCCCCGAGGCACACATGATCAAGGCGGTCGAGCCAAAACATGGGGAGAAGGGACTTCTAAGCCGTCCTTCCAAAGGGGTCGACCGCCGACGGACTACGCGAGTAAGTTCGATCAACCTCCGCCCTCTCCTTGCTTTATTTGCAAAGATCCGCACTGGATCCAAAAGTGCCCGAAGAGGGGACAAATCAACGCACTCCTAGCCATCAATGAGGTGGAGGAGGGGCCCAAAGAAGAAAGGCGACAAATCCAACTTGGAGGCGTGAAGACAATAAACTCCGTCCGAGCTCAATCACCGCCCAAAGGAATCACACAAAACACTGACATGTTCTTTGTCGAAGTCGAAGTGTGTGGCCGAACGCTTTATGCTTTGGTCGACACCGGTGCATCGAACATGTTCATGTCGACCGAGGTTGTAAAGGCCTTGAAGCTTCGTGTGGAGCCAACTGGGAACACCTTCAAGCCGATCAACTAGGATGGTCTCCATGGCGCAAGGTCGACTCCCAACGTGGACGTCCAAATCGGTGGTTGGAAAGGCAAGCTGTCATTTGAGGTAATTCCTCTTGACGATTACAACATCATCTTGGGATTATAATTTGTCCATAGCATGGGAGCCATGATCGACATGAGGACCAAGTGCATCTTGATCCCCGACTCCAAATCCCCGTCGATGATCCCTATGATCAAAGGGGTAATCGATACAAAGACCATCGCGACGATCCGACGCTTCGACAAAAGCTTGAAGGTCGTGAAGCGCATGGAGAAGCCGAAAGTAGAGTTGGATCTGACTCCAACGCACGCCATGCCCATCCAAGTACTCTTCCCCAAGGTCGAGTGCTCACCGCGTGCTCCTCCCAAGCCAAAGATGGAGCCGCGTGACAAGTCTGAGTTCATCATCAAAGGTTGTGGTCCTTTGTATGTGAGCATCCGTACCAAGCAATATCGAAGGAAGAGAGCTCGTGCCAAAGCAAGGAAGGCTGCTCGTCGAGCTGAGAGCGACGAGGACATCGCTCGATTGAGTGGGGGAGAATGTCACAAGCCGAAAGAAGGACAACCCGAGAGGTTCCCCGGAGTCGACCCTGACTCGTCCGTGGTAAACTTCCTGTGCTCACTCGGATTCCCAACAAGCCTTCTCCCCGAAGTTTCTAGAAGACTCTAGCTTCATTAATGTCGGTAGCTAGTAGTTAAACAATTATGTCTAGTGGTTGGCACTTATGCCGGTAGTTGAGACAGTGCGATCTCGTCCGCCGATAGAATTCTAGATCAATGGTTGTAATCCGAGGCCCTCGACTATAAAAAGGGGTGTCCTCCTTCATTTGTAATCATCCAACAAAATCCACTACTTCCGCAATACAAAACTTCTATCTTTCTAAAGCTCTTCTCTCTAGATTCTTTCTCTCTCTACGATCTTGGTAAGCGAGCGAGTGAGCGTTCGATCGAGCAAGGCTTGGCTTAGGTGCTTTGGCGATCTAATCCGATCCTAAAGTGCCCGAGTCGCCGCGCGGTCACGATCCCAACCGATCGGCCCCTGACACATTCATATACGGCTATTTCAGGTTGTACATAAATTGATTGAGTATTCGAACAACATAACATATATCAGGTCTAATTATAGTGAGATAAATCAACTCTCCACGAGTCTTTGATGTCATCCTTAAACACTGGATCCTCATTAGATGATGTTAAACCGAGATCATATTCATGCATTGTTAATTTAGCATTTTGCTCAATTGGTAGGGCAGTTGGCTTGCATCCTAATACTCTTGCCTTCGAAACAATATCTAAAACAATTTTTTGCTAACCGAGACAAATCCTTCTTTTAGACCGAGCTATTTCAATCCTAAGAAAATATCTTCAATATGAAAAGCAAAATGCAAATATTCTTTGAATTTTCCAATGGCAAAATCGTCATTTCTCATAACAAGAATGTCACCAACATATATCAACAGATACATTGATAAAGTACCTTTAGTCCAAGTAAATAGGCCATAATCATGTTTGGAATGTTGGAAACCCACATTTGCGAGTGTAGTGATAAATTTTGCATACCATTGCTAAAATGCTTGCTTCAATCCATATAGAGATTTATAGAGAGGACATCCCCGAGACTCTCCCTGTTTCTGTAATTCATGCGGAAGTTCTATATTTTCTTTGTTGAGATCATCTTGGAGAAAAGCATTATTGACCTCCATTTGATGTAATTGCCAATCATGAAGTGTAGCAATAGATAAGAAAGAATGAACAATAACCTCTTTGGTAATAAGTGAAAAAGTCACATGATAGTCAAAACCTTCCCTTTGAGTAAATCCTTTGGGAACCAAGCAAGCCTTGTAATGTTCAACGGAGCCATCTACCTTGTACTTGATTTTATATATCCATTTGCAACTAATTGGTTTTTGATGAAAGGTAGATTGACAATATCCCAATTGTGATTCTCAATGAGAGGCATTTAATTCGGCTTCCATGGCATGTTGTCATCGTGGGTCATGTGTTGCTTCATCATAAGATGACAGTCCCTATTCCTTTGATATGCGACTAATACAATACATGTTTTTGGTGATAGTCAATTAAAAGAAACGTAAGAACAAACAGAATAACGTGCACTTGCAGAGTTCAAGGTCGGAACTAGAGAGCGAGAATCATCACGGCACGAATGTTAAGATCCTACTGAAGATGCACGTATCGCTGATGAAGTAGGCAAATCATCTTTGTCAGATGATGATGTTGGCGATCCAATATCTCAATTCAAAGAATTTGAATTGGCTGGCATAGATGATATAGAGTCGGTTACAATGAAAGCATATTGGGAACCTGCAAATAAATCATCTTTTGATAAAAATTAATTACTATTTGATGTTAGCACAGGTGATTGAGATGAAGATGTCATTTCTTGGAATGGAAATATATCTTCATGAAAAATGATGTCTCAACTGACAGAGAAACGCCATGTAAATATCCGCATGACTTTGTAACCCTTTTGCAAGTGTGGATACCCCATAAAGGTACAACGAATTGCGCGAGGATCCATTTTATTCCAAGGGCCCATGTTCATGGAATAACATAAGCAATCAAAAACTCTTAGGTGGTTGATCTATGGTTTCTTTTTGAAAAGCATCTCAAATGAAGTCCGTCCTTCAAGAATTCAAATTGGTGTGGATTAATTAAATGGGTTGTTGTGACCACACAATCACCCCATAATTCTTTAGGAATAAATGCCTGGTATTTGAGTGTTCGAGCTACTTCTAGGAGATATCGATGTGGGGGAGTGTAGGTGCAAGAGCTTTCATGGAGAATCCCATGGAAGGTAGGAAAGAGGTGCATACATTAGTGAAAAATTCGCACCCATTGTCTGTATGAATTTTTTGGACAAATTTATCAAAATGACTTTTAGCCAAGGAGAAGAAATTCAATAGGCTGGAAAAAGTTTGACTTTTTGACTGTATAAGAAAAACCTAAATAGCATGAGTATAATCATCTACCACAGGAAGAAACAAACGTGACCCATTATGATGTATATATATTCATATATGGAATGCACTAGTAGCCCAATATTTACTACTTGCATGCTCGTGACTATTTGGCTGATGGACAAATGGAACACTTAGGATGACAGAAACGAGTACTATGAGCCGATCGTTGTTGGGAAATAATAATTTTACTACTAGTGGTAGCATTACAAAAAAAAATCCTATTATTCAATAAGGATAAATCAAGATCATTAGGAAAATTGATCCAATACAATCCTTGTATGACACTACCTAAGCTCATCATTTTGTCAGTCAAATGGTCCTAAAAGAAGCAATTTTTGGAGTTGAATATGGCATGAAAAAAATTGTCCTCACATATCTTGGAAACAGATATGAGGTTGAATTCAAATTTAAAAATATAAAGAACATTCTTAAGGATAATATATGGACTAACTTATACGGTGCGAATTTTGGTGACATCATCTGGAAGCCGCACAAACATGAAACAATGGGGTTTCTTGTGGGCATTGGAAAATAATAGATCATTGCATATTATGTGGTCACTAGCACCTAAATCAATTATTCATGCATCAACCGAAATCAAATTCCTCTTTCAGAATTAAGTATCTAAAAAACTTGCAGTCTTATCGATAGTCTCCAATTGACTTAGAGCTCTCATAATAATTTGACATTGAACTTGTGTAATTGTCCGACATGCCCTTTTTGTCCATAGCACTGAAATCTGATAAACAAAATATTTTTTGTCCCTTTTTTCTTTATCATTGGGTTTTCTGTGCAGTTTGCAACATGTATTAATAGTATGGTATTTATGTTTGCAATATTTGTAATATTTACCCTTTCGTGGATTTTGACCACCTCCTTTATGTGATGATGTGGCTTGATGTAAGCCATTGGATTCAGCCGGTTGTGTGGACAAATGCTAGCTGTCAGATCTCTCCAAATAATATGGGTTCGAAACTCCTTAGGGTTTCTTTCTTCAACCGAGCGAGAGGTAGACGCTGCTCAGTGAGCGCCACTTGGTGAGCTCCGTGAAAATCGAGCGCCTGCTGCCTGTCTCGTAGGAGTAGCGTGGGCAGACTCGAGGACTTGCTGCGTCGGTCTTGCCGGAGTGGTAAGCGTGATGCTGTCTCCTACCCGAATGTAACTACCGTGGCCAAGCGTTGGTTTTCATCTTGGATGGCCAGCTAATATATTCGCAAGCAACGGCACCAACTCCATGGTGAGAATCTATGATCGAAAATGTGAGTAACTTTCATTCAAAATCAATAAAAATCTCATGGCATTCTATTTATCCTTCATCCCTTGGTATTGTTTGGGTATGAATTTGGGTCCCCCAAGTTGATCCTCAGCTGCCTCAAGCTCATTCAATAGGGCCAAAAGTCGATTGAAGTAAGCAATAACGGAGAAATTCCCTTGCTTCAATTTCAACAAGGCATGGGATAGTGAGAAAAGCTTGGCATAGTCAAGTTTGCCATACATCTCGCAGATGTTATCCCACATGACTTTTGAATCTTTGGTCAGGGGAAGTTTGACAGCAATCGGAGGACTTTGGCAATTTTCGATCCACGAATGCACAAGTAGGTTGCATCTGCGCCCATGTCGTTTCCGTCAAGGAAGCCATCTTTTTTCTTTGTCACCAAGGCTCGCTGGAAGTCCCAAGCACGTAATGTAGTTGTCCAGTCCGGTGAGTTATAGGTTGATGATCTTTAGTTTAGGTCCGTCAGTCGGCAACATGTGCAATGGGTCGCCGAGCTCTAGGCGGCCACTTGTGATTGGAAGTGCAAAGAGCCCGAATCCGGGTTAGAATCCCGAGTAGGCATTCATCCTCGAACTCGTCGAATTCGGATCTGGTCTCTAACCCGGAGATGTCCTGCCCGATCCACCTAGGACGAATGGAGTTGGCCCAAAGGAGTTGGCCCACCTACTTTGGGCCTACCTCCGAGTCCTGAAGCTGCTTCTCCTCCGAGTAGGAAATGTTAGGCCGAGGGCTAACTTGGCCTGGCTGCCCATTGGCCTGGAAACGGAAACCAGTGGACCTGTGGCCACTAGACCTGACCGAAATGCTGAATAGAAACAGGAGCCGAGATGACTGGATGCTTAGCAAGAGGTTGTTCCCCTTGGATCGGATCGATTTGTTCGGAGATCTGATTTCGTGGTGAGTTTTCACCGGAACTTGTACTTTGATTCTGATTTTTAGCATGGTATTGTTAATTATATTCCTACCAAAATGCTGAATTTGTTTTGCAAATGAAGGGCTGCAACTACAAATCAGAAACTAAAGATGAAGGCAATTCCAGAAATTCTTTTGCAGAAAGTAGGCTAGGAAGGGAGGTTCTGATATCATGACAGAAAATGAAAAGAATTGGAGAGAATTGTAGTTGTATTGCTTAGTCTTTTGTACATGTATTACACACCTATTTATATTACAAGAAAGACTTAATTATCTGAATATCTAATCTTACAGATTGACTGAATTAATTAACCCGTAATTAGATTAATCAAATTTAAATCATATCTTCAGCATAGTTTTTTTTTTTTTCATTTTTTAATTCTCTATTTAATACTTATTTATTTTTAAAAATTAAATACATATTCGATTAATTTGTAAAGATTCAAGTGTCAACAAGTGATTTCTTGATGACCTGTCTCAAGTCTACTCTCATGCTTAGCGCATAGCCTTATATCTGGATATCAAAATATGCTATTTCACAAGAAATTAGTGGTTTGGAGTAGTTGTTTGCTTTTGCGTCAGACATCAACAATTTGAAACACTATAACAAATGTATAAAAAATTTCACATCAAAGGGACAAAATTATACCGTACTTTCCGCAGACACATTAAAGATAGTCGTAATCTTTATTTTTATCCATATGTTGAAAAGGAATCTTCTAGGTAGCTAACCTTCAAACATATTATAAATTCACGGTTGACATTATCGTACAATTGTGTCTTATCTCATTTACAATATGGTTTAGAAGCCCTACATACAAATTTGCAATTGACAAATTTATAAAGTAGTCGAACGTGACATTTGTATATGTGCTTTGCAAGGAAGAAGGCTTTGATAAAGAGAAACAAGAGAAGAAGAAAAAGGAAAACCCGATTTATTTATTTTTGAAGAAAAAAAGCACATTTTAATGTTCTACTATAGTAGATTATTAAAAGACAAGAATGCCCTCTTGTCTATCTCCAAGGATCTTCAGAAGACCGACTCAACCATATATACCTAGGTCCTAGTGGAGTCACATTCAGCAATGAAAGAGAGTAGTACCCACGTTGGCAAGATATGCACATTTTAATGCTAAAAAAAAGAGAATAAAATAGAATTAAGAAAATGAGAAAAGAAAAAGGAGAGGAAATGTTCCAGCGTCTGACAACGGCTGCTAGAGGTCGGGCGGGACTTTGGTGTAGGGTGGGGTGGAGCCCACGAGTTGTGAACATGGCCAGTGCGCACTCTCTCCCTGTCCCCATCCATGTCCCCCATGCACTCTGTGGTTGCGCCAGGACAACAGATGCCGCCAAATGTTATATCTTCTTCCCCCGAGGAAGGCAATCCCACAATGAAAGCCTCAGCGGCTGCCGTCCGCCAACCAACATTCGATGCATGGAAAGGCAGAAGAGCCAATTTTCATATGCATGCATGGAAACTGTCGCAGACTTTTTGGAGCTAAAACTATCAAATTAAATGGTTGGGAATTCCACAGCAACCCGCTCTCGGCCTCTCAAAGATTCCAAGGAATTTGCCACCCTCCCACCCAATTTCCATAGTATCAACCGTTCAGCAAAAATTGGGCGACGAATGAGAGGCATATCGAAGGGCACAATAATGAGATTGTAAAGTAATTGCAAGCTAAAAAGAAATTACATTGTTCGTGTGGCAACTTTAGGGGTGGTCACCTCTAAATTCGGAGTGAACATCGTTCAACATACATGGGAGAGAGAATTTCCTATTCAAAGTAGGCGACGTAACTCATGTCCTATTCAAAGTACTTTCACGATGAAAGAGAATTTCCACCACCCTCCCCTCCCCAATATCCGAACGCCCAAAGTGAAAAAATTCACGTGTCTTCTTGACTCTGTCCAATTTAATTGGAAGGCTACTTCTAAAAGCACCAGAAAAAAGGCGGATTGTCAGATGATTACATGCATCGCATGCATGATTCCAAACGTGGGTGGCAACGAATCGACCCGGGATAAATCCTCCATATTTACTGCCCAACCCTCCTTATCATGAAGAAAACAATACCCCTTCAATTGAAGTAAATTCCAAAAGGGAACATTTTGTAGAAACACTCTTGATGTTTATTCTTGACTTCGAACAAACCTTCACTTACAAGGGCCATCACAAATTGAACGGACATCAACATCTAAGATCAGCACACGACAGAAGACCTCGACACATTGATTGAAGTGCACGAAAAACCTAAAAGCTTCACATTGCGAGAGTACCAAACCATACAACTTATCTATATGTTCCACCATGGACCACTTCAACCTACCACAAACAACAGGGACACAAGACCAACTACACCAGATACATTGGCAGGTCTGTCTTATTAGTGAGAGCTTGCAACTCCAAGTAGCATCTGCCTATCTAACTATAATATAGATTTAAATACCCCACAACCACATTCTCGACGTCACTGCTTGAAAATGATGTATGCCTCTCTTGCCATCCGCGGTGACATATAAAAACGAGGAGGATTAGAAACTTTACGAGACCATGACACGTGAGCTCAACAGCCTACGATGAAACCTCGACTCTCTCTCTATTTTTCCCATCTCCAGATCTCGGGTCGTTCGGCGGCTAGAACCCACGCTGCTCAAGCCAGAAGGATGCAAGGCATATTCACTTGCTGTAGATTCGCTGTAATGGCTACTGCCGTATTCTTGGGTAGCTAATGGCATCCTTTGGGAGTTTCCGAGGTCTTGGCTGGTGCCGTTGTCAGACCTTCGCCAGAAACGGTAGAGGATACTCAGCCTGGATCTAATCCCATCATTCAGTTCAGAAAGCCGTAGATCTCCTTCGAGGGCTCGAACGACCTGCTCCATTTTTTCAAAAGCTGATTGTCAAGAGTTCCTATTTCTAGATAACTAACGGATCTCAAATGCAGTAGACATGAGTCGGTGAACAAAAAGAACCGCCGTTAGTCATGAATGTAGCAAGCGCATGAAAGATTAAGCTCCAGGTACTAAAATATTACCTCACTCATCTTTGGTCGGCGCCTTGCTGACTGATGCACGCAAGCAGCAGCGCATGCCACCATACAAGCCATCTCATTGTCGTCATAATTGTTCTGCAGCCTATGATCAACAAGAGAATCGAAGTTTCCATCTTTCAGAGCTTGTGTGAGCTGAGGCCTCGCCTGTGATGACCATAGCAATGATTTTATTTCAATATTGCATTTGGATGATAACAACCCGCCAATAAATTCAAGTCCCCTCAAGCACCCAAGGAAAAAGAAAAAGAAGGTCAAAGAGGTAGCTTGGACTATAATTGTGAACACGAGAATTGCAGGACTTACCCATTCAACCAGATTAACCCATTCAACCAGACCATCAGCCATGGAATTACATGTTGAAAACACAGGTTTGCGACCAGTAATCAACTCCAAGAGCACGACCCCAAAAGAGAAAACATCCGATTTTTCTGTCGGTATCCCATCCGAGGAGTGTTCTGGAGCAATATAACTACAAGGAAGAACATAAACTGTGCTTCAACATATTTGAACTAGTTGAGCTAAAGAAGTACCTAAAAACTGTGCTTTAACAAATGAAGCACAAGGTGAACTAGCAACGGCTCATCTTACAAACATTTGGAAACATCTAGGACAGATTAATGACCAGCTCACATCCCAGTCCTCCGAATCAAAATACAAACAGAGTAAATCTTACCCAAAGGTGCCCATCAGCCTGGAGGACACATGACGATTTGATTCAGAAGTAAATCTTGCAAGTCCAAAATCTGCAATCTGAGAGAGAAAAGCATTCAGAACTTAGAGGGGCTGCAATCTACTTGCTCTGAGAGTTAACCAACTGAAGTCAGAAACATCAATTTCGACTCAAATTTATCAACAAGTTTGTGTTTACCTTCACCTCAAAGTCAAAGTCCATAAGTATGTTAGCTGCCTTGATATCACGATGTATGATCTTAGGATCACCTGCGCAACAAATGTTTTATCATGTAAACAAGGGCAGAGCTCTAGGATTCACATTTTTAATCAAAGGATTCAGTAAAGATGAACGGCAATAGTACATCTGAAACTTACAATCCGCATGAAGATATGCTACTCCTTTGGCAGACCCCAAAGCAATTTTCAGTCTAGTTGGCCAATCTAGGGTCGGTTGTCCCTCTCCTGCAAGGATCACTTTCCATCAGAAATCATTTTTCATGAAATGCACACTCACAGCATCAATTGGTACTGAAAATCCAAACTCACCGTGTAAATGTAGATGTAAGGTGTTGTTAGCCACCAACTCATACACGAGGATGAGCTCGGACCTGGTTATGCAGTATCCAACCAAAGACACAATATGCCTGTGATGAACTTGGCTTAGTATTTCAACCTCAGCCCAAAATTGACTCTCTCCCTGTCTGCTCCCCACCCTCCATCGCTTCACTGCTACAACTCTTCCATTGGGAAGGACTCCACGGTACACACGCCCAAAACCACCTTCTGCGAGTAGATTTGCCTCCGAGAAGCCACTGGTGAACTCCTCGACTTGGTCAAGAGTAAAATTGCACGTGGCAGAACTGAGAGGAATGCTAGGGGATGCAGAGCAAAGCGGCCTTCTCCTTTTGCATCTCCTAATCTTGCAATATATAAGCAGCAAGCATATTGCCACCAGCACCAGGACCAGCAACACCACCAGCACCACCTTTCGCTCCCTCGATATGGTGGACCAAGACCAAGGAGATGTGGACCCGGAAGAAGCTGCCGGTAAAGGAGATGCCAGGGTGATGGTTGCCAGTAGTGGCCTGGCGGTGTTGCTTGCTGCGAGCAGAGATGGTGAGGAGCTTGGAAGTGGGGTAGACATTTCTTTCGATGAAAGGATTGAATGCAATGCAGATACTTAGAGACTGAGTGAGAGTAAAGGGAGTGCGCGAGGAAGAAGAAATGGTGAATGGCTCTTATAAGTGGACGGACGGTAAATATTACAGCATGCGGTTAGAGAGAGGGGGGGAACGTTGGCATTTGGTGATGTAAAAAATAAAAAATAAAAATAGACCACACCCCTCATCATGACTTGGAGATTTTGGTGACTTTGTGAATTTTGATTCCACTTAAACTCAAGAGTCTCCTACCATAAAAGTGGCCTCGTTCTCTAAAAAATTCCTAGGTCTACTTTCAATTCTGCACCAAACTATTTCTTGTCTTGAAAAAAATCTTAAAACTTTAAGCTCCTGAATTTTGTTGTCTAAAAAAATTATCAATTTCAATCTATTTTCAAATCTACCCCATTGTCCACTCCCAACTTGACGTAACATTTCCACATTGATAACAATCTATATCCACAAGGCAACATCATAAATTATCTTCAAAATGAAATTGTTCTAGGATATGAAAATTAATGTACGACTAACAACGATTTTTTGACAGGGGGCTGATGGAAGCGGATTTAGGACTAGAGTAGAATTGATGATTTTTATCCTGAATAGAAGCAATTCGCGGTAAATTTGGACTAGACCTAAAGTTAATGGTTTTTTCCTTTTTTTTGAAAAAGAAAATTTCAGGTCAGATTTGGACTAATCTAATGTTTGGGATTTTTTTTTTCCAGACAAAAAAAAAAAATGTTTGGAACAAAATTGGAATTAGACCTAAAGTTTATGATTTTTCAGAAATGAGGGCCTTAAATTAAGTAAAGATCAGCGTATAATACTATGAAATTTTAATTAATTTGGGTTATGATGCATCATGTCAAGATTAGGTTTGTTCTCTCATCTTCTTTTTTATTGTTATTTTTTCCCCTCCAATCTTTTATTCAATCTTGATATAAAGCTGTTACTACTCCCAAATAAAAGGCAAAACAGCTAGAAACAGGCAAGCAAGCAACAATCCCACCAGAAAACAAAAAAAGAAAAGAAAGGGGGAGCGACAACATCAACAAAGATGCGGACACACTCCCCTAAAATACCGCATGCTCCGTCCTGCTTCATACTTCATAGAAGCCAAATAAGCGGTGATGTCATGGTCATTCATACACATGTTATTTTCTTAGAAAAAAAAGGGGGGGGGTTGGGTTAACGATGATATATATCGAATTTGTTGGAAGAAATAATCTAACTTTAATTCTCTTGCATGAACATGAGTCTTAATTGACAACTCTGGGACATTTAAGTAATGCTTTGACAAAGATGCAAGCTTTAAAGGTAAGCTTGGGCATTTACTTACTGTTTTGCTTTTCCAAATAACAGAATACTTCTTCAAGTGGGCCTCCTTCGTAAGCTGTAGGCCATAACAAGTCAGTGGCGCACGTGTCAAGTCGACTCTCATTTTTTTTCCCCAATTCTATGAAGTAGAAGAACGTGATACATTAGCCCTCGTGTGAGGTTCGTGGGGATTCTCAAATTTAGAAGCAGGTGTCTTTAATTTAGGAAAAGATTCGCAGGTAGCTCATAAGACAGTGCCCGACGGCTTTTCCAAATATTTTCAAACCAATAGAAACATGGCTGTTTAAAATGATAAGTCCCCAACTATATACTATTTATCCAATGTTGTTCTCGGACCTATAATCTCGACAGACTTAGAAGACAAATCCCCTCGTCCTTGATATTTAGGAATCGAAGACTCATAGTACTTTCTTTTGAAAAAAATGGAAAAAAGAGAGAGAGAGCTCCTTAACTTCACTTTTTTTGGACCGTCCATAAAACAACTCAAATGTTTTTTGGTCAACCCCAAAACCGGTGTAAAACCAACCGGTTAGTTTCTAGATCAGGTTTAGGGTCGAACGGTGAGATCCTCTGTTCCAAAAACCAGAAACCGACTCTAATAGGATAGCTTTCGGGTTCTTACTTTGAAAGCTATCTATCCTGAAACCGATTAATCCAAATTGGAACACTCTTTTTTCCCCCTTCCTTTCTTACTGCTAGTTTTATCCATTTTCATTTCAATTAGCATCCTTATGAGTTTGTCCTCATCAAACGTTGCAACCTCTCATCAACTAACGTCTCTTCTAGACACATCAATTGGATTCCCATGCAGCAAGACCATGTCCACCTCCCGTTATTACTTTCTCAGTGTATATACTCCCTCGAGTTGTTCCTTTAGGTATTTTTGGGAGTGCTTTTGCCATTGAGAGCTCTGAGCTTGCATATTGCCTACAGATATCTCTCATCCTCCTAACTACTTCAAACACCCTAACATCACTCATCTTGATTTGGCATCGAGTACACTAAATTCGGCTGTTCATCCTATCATAACCTTTCTACTTCATTCCAATTATTGTGAGTGCTCATGCACAACACTATTTACCCTCCTTTAGTATACAAGTTCACGTATGTACCCCACTACGTCCTCTGCGCCTATCATATGGCAAATGGCACCAGAGCTTTGCTACGGCTGCTCGCTTAATGTCTCAGTTCCTTTCCGACTCAATACAAATGACATTCATTACTATATGCAACACTTTCTAATTCCATCAAAACCTAGTGCAAATCTTTCTATACATGATATTCATCGATTCAATTTTCCAAATTTTTAATTGGCTATCAATCTATCTCATTCTTTACTGATCTCATTTTTTTTCTTTCACGTAAGAGTCTTTGAGGTCTAATAACAGAGCTTGAAGTTGATTTATACCTGAATTTTTTTCCTTCGAAGATTAACTCTTTACCCCCATATTTTCTCACATTTACAAAAACAAATCTTTCTCCATGGCTACTCTCTCATTAAACAAATCATGGAACCCTAGCAAACTTCCTTATTTACTTCACACAAAATGTGACCCATCCCTCTTCTTGAATAGCGAGTTGAGCAAGCCAAGATTCCTGCCTCCAGAAATCATGAAACGCTAGTTCTACGGAGCATCTAGATGGCCTCTTGCATAGTTCTCAGGAGCCTCACGAGCGTCAATCCATTGCACAAAAGCACAACAATCCTTTTAAATCAGCACTTTCCAAGAAAAGAGAATAAAACAAACCCATAATTTCTTGTATGCTTCCAATTAACATAAGAAAGAGTATAAATTCTAGCTTTAGCTTTCGAAGCACAACCCAAGATTTTATCAATGTGTAATTTACATGTAATATAGAGTATTTCTATAATTATGTTTCTATCTACATCCTTATTGTGACTAGTCACTTGTGTGAATATATATTATGCAACTTAAATTGGGGTCGAACCGCCAAAAACACTTTTGTCATCATATTCCCTCTTCCTCTAAACATGAACATGGTATCATGGTTGTTCAAAGCCCTTATTGACTCTAAACATCAACATTGATTTTGAACCACCAAAATTTGAGGATACCTCACTATGTTGACCACTTAGCCTCGTGGTGGTTCGAAGCCCTTCGTTCCCTCATACACATGGGGAGATATTCTCGAATCTAGGGCCTCATCTTACTTGTCATATAATGAAGCCCGGCACACCACACTACCAAGTCGACAAAGATTCAACCATGCCTTCATTGCCACTAATCTATCGAACTCCTCAAATCTCTCAATTGGTGAGACCTTTGATCCAATGTAATATCTTGACAGCAAAGTGAAACTAGTGATATTGGTAAAATCCTTAAATCTAGACCCTTTTTATGATTTGACAAATGTCTTGATTGATGGTGGTCACTTATTGCCTATTAAACAAGTTGGTAAATCCCTTTTAAATGCCGGTTCTCAATCTATCTCCCATCTATCATGTTCCTAATCTTACTAGCAATCGCTTTAGTCACCAATTTTGCCGTAAAAATTCTTGTGCCATTGATTTTAATGGTTCATCAATGTCTTTAAAGGACCAACGTACCGAGAGAGTATTCCTCCAAGCCGATTTTTCTCATGGTCTTTATTCAATTTCCAACTCAATAATGTCATCTCACTTGCATCCCATCATGTCTTTCTCTGCTTCACTCATTCATTGGGTTTTCGATCGTTTATTTGGATTCAAATTCAATTACTCGTTCTTTTGGGTTTTTGAGGGCAATTTATCATTTTCTTCCCTACCTCATTTTGTGCCATGTGTATATCTTGGGTATGCGTCACATCACAAGAGCTACCATTGCCCTAATCCACCATTTGGTTGTGTTTTTATCAATCATCATATTTGATTTGAGAAAGAGAATTTTCCTTTTCAAAAAAATCCTCGAACTCCTAATCCCATAACCCACTGTTCAAGATCAACCCACTTTTTCCCCCCTCCAATCAATCCATTCTTCCTTCTACCTCCTTTGGCCCTCAAGTTTCTCATCCGCCGCCTCCTCCTTTAGCCCAACCTCCCAATCCACCTCTCTCCTCTTCTTGGCTTATCCAACATGCTTTTAATTCTATTTTGCCTCCACCGGCCCTCCTTTCGAACCCACTCACCATGTGTCCCGACTCTTCTCCTGACCAAGTTCCTCCACAACATACTTGCAAGTCCCCTCTATAACTCTATCCAACTCATCCACTTCCGTTTCTTCTCTTTTGGCCTATCTCTTGTAAATTCGTGCCAAATTTGAAATTTCTAAATTCAGAAAAAATTTTAATCTCTTAATTCTTTTCATGGAGAGGCATCAACTCGCTACTCTAAGACCCATTATCAACCTATGTTGAAAAGCGGCCATGGCTGATGAATTTAATGCCTCAAGTCACCAACCACATGTGGAATCTTGTACCATATGATCGTTTTTAGAATTTAGTCAATTATATTTGGGTTTTTAAGGTCAAGGAAAATTTTGATGGAGCTGTAAAACACTTCAAAGCTCCCCTCGTTACAAAAGGACTTAAGCAAGAGGCCGGACCAAACTATGACAAGAGATTCCAACCTCCCAGCTTTTCCTCATCCTAAGTTCCCGAATTATAGGTGCCATCTCCGATAGCAATCTATGGTTTAAAACAAGCTCCACATGGATGGTTTCATTGCTTCAATAGCTATTTATTATTTTTGAGTTTCAAGGTGAGGAAGGCCAATCCTTCATTATTCATCTACGCTTCTTCTCAAGGAGGTCGGTATCTTCTGCTTCATGCTAATGATATCGTTGTCACCATTGATACCCTTTAGTATTACGATTTTTTATTATTTGACTCTCATAGGAACTTGTCATGAATGATCTTGGACCGCTTCACTGTTTTCTTGGCATTAAGGCTCCTCACCACTCTTAACAATACGCTTTTATCTCATTGCGCAAGTTTGGCCTTGTTAAAATCAAGTCTTTACCTACTCCTCTAGCCTTGAAAACTCTATTGTCCACAAATGATAGTAAGGTTCTCACTTCTCAATGTTCTATCGACAATTGGTTGGGGATTTATGGTGTGTCCGTGAATAGACTAAATAATAGTTTTGTTGTAAAAATTGATTAGTCAATTCATGCATCAACCAAAATTACCTCATCTTCAAGCCGTCAAACATATATATATAGATCTTTAGCTAGCACATCCACCCATGGATTACTCGTCGAGTGGTGTCGTTCCACTTCATTCACCGTTTTATGCAGATGCAGACTAGGCTGGATGCTCCAATACTCGACAATCCACCTTAGGTTTTCATATTTTCCTAAGCACCAATCTTGTTTCCCGGTGTGCCAAGAAGCAACCCACTAAGGCCCTTTCTAGTACAGAGCTGAATATCGTGCTATCGTGCGCTGTGTTGCTGATATTATTTAGATTTGTTATTTACTTTGTGAGTTTGGAGTCCTTTTTAATCCTCTCACCATTTATTGTGACATCTCTACCACCTATCTCGCTCTCAATCCCATGTTTCATGCTCACACAAAACACATTGAGTTGGATCATCACCTTGTTCAAGAGAAGGTTTCTTCCGGCGATCTCCGTGTTCATTATGTGCCAACAAAGCATCAGTTGGCAAACATCTTTACTAAGGGACTACCTACCTCGCTCCATGCGCTATTGAGAACCCATCTCTCAAATTGTTACACCTGCTTCAGATTGAGGAGACTCTAAATGTGTAATTTAAATGTATTATGGGGTATTTTTGTAATTATGTTTCTACCTGTATTCTTATTCTAATTAGTCTCTCGTATAAATACATATCATATAACTCTGGTTGAAATTGAGCTACTATAAACATTGTCATCATATTCCCTCGATTTTAAACATCAACAAAATCCATCTCATTTTAGCTTTCCACAAGACATTTTCCTTTTCATCTTCCTTTAGCTTTTCTATATTGACAACAAGAAGCGACCAATGTTTAAATATTTGTTCTCATAAGAGGTTTTGTTCTAGTCACACTTTATCATTTGGTGCATGTAATATCTTTCTTTGCTCGGTCCACAACTATATTCGTATGATCTCATCTAATAGTACCTTAGGTGCTAATGAAACTATTTTAGTGAATCTCTTGCATTTTATTTCATGTCTTTTTGTTCCCCATTGTTTTCATCTAGGTTCTCATCAACGAAATGTTTTGATGCATCGTCCGTAGTAAACATCCTTAAAACCCAAGCAAAGCAAATAAATAGAGATAATTTAATTGGTGGTACAATGCTTGAATCTACAATTAGTCAATATTGTAAGTCAAAACATGAATATTTGTTAAAAACAATATTAATACCACAAAAAACTCCAAATCACACTTACTATAACATAAATACCCAAACGGTGGACATAATTTAGGACTTATCAACCCTTCTAACAATGGTAGAGTTATTAATACATTTAAATGTGTGAGTGCGACACTTGCTGTTGAGAATTAACCAATTGAAGTCAGAATTATCAATGCCGACAGTTAAGTTCATCAAAGTACGTTAAAGACTGTCACACAATCATTTTTCTTTATCAAATAAGTTTGTTTTTAACTTTACCTCAAATTCTAAGTCCACAAATATCGCCATGTATGACCTTACGATGACCTGTACAAGGAACGTTTGATCATGTATACAAGGGCAAAGCTCTAGGATTCTTTTTTTATTTTATTTTTAAAATCAAGTATTGATTCAATGAAGATTAAAGGCAAAATACATCGAAACTTACAATCCTCATGAAGATACGCTACTCCTTTGGCAAAGCATAAAGCAATTTTCAGTCTAGTCGGCCAACCTAGGGTTTCATCCCTCTCCTGCAAGGATCAGTTTCCATCAAAATGCTTTCCATTATACGCACACTCACAGCATAAATCGGTACTGAAAATCCGAACTCACCGTGTAAATGTAACTTTAAGGCGTCGTTAGGCACCAACTCGTACACGAGGATGCGCTCGGGCCCGGCTATGCAGTATCCACCCAAAGACACGACATGCTTGTGATGAACTCGGCATATTATTTCAACCTCAGTGAGAAACTCACGCTCTCCCTGTCCGCTCCCCACCTTCAGTCGCTTCACTGCTACATCTCTTCCGGTGGCAAGGACTCTGCGGTACACGCGCCCAAAACCACCTTCTCCGACTAGACTTGCCTCTGAGAAGCCATCGGTGAACTCCTGTACTTTTTTTTGGTCGAAAACTCCTGTACTTGGCCGAAACAAGATTGAATGAAACGCAGAAAACGCTTAATGGAACGGTGCCTCTCGGAGACCAAGAAAGAGGTTGAGGAAAAGGTCAAGGCTCTGACCAAGGGGAAGGCGGTTACTTGGTTCTAAGGATCTCGGGATCTCGTGATTATGGGCTTAAAACCAAAGATCGGAGCAAAACAAAACAGATAAAAGAAGAGGATCGCAGTGCCGGAAGGAAAATGAAGAGGCCGGAGAAGTAAGGGCTCCAGAGAGTTCGCGCTGGAACCCACTCGGTGGAGCCTTTAAAGAAAAAAGGGAAACAATAAATCAAATAATAAAAAAGGAAACAGAAAAGATACTTCAACGTCGTTAATATAAAATATTTGTACATTCGTTGTGAAAACAACAGTTTAAATCGCAAAACAAATCTAGGATTTTGTTGGAGATATGATTTGTGCGTTGAAGATATTAAATCAATCGAGATTATATGGAACCAATCTAGGATTTAGATTGATTAGATGAATCAATTAACAATTCAGATTAATTCTTTGTTTTTGCAATATTTCCTTTTATTATTCACAATATGTAATATACACACATGTAAATAATGCATATCAGATCATGAGTACAAAGAATTTTCATCGAACCATTGTGTCAAAGACAACACACATATCTACTAAGCAAGTGAATATACATAAGCCCTAACTCGAGGGGAGTGTTAGAGATATAATTTGTGCATTGAAGATATATTGAATTAACCTGAGATTTAGATTGAATACCTAAATTAATTAATGATTGATCTTGATTATGTATCTTTGTATTATTGTAATATAAATAAATGTAAAGAGTGCATATTGAATCAATTTAGAGAAAATATAAAGAAATTCGTCAAATCCTCTTCTTTTTAACTTCGTGTCAAATATTAACTGCATCTCCACTATAAAAACATTTTTTTACATTTGTAGCGTGAAAGGAAAATATTTATCATTTAAAAAATGAATACAATTTTGTGAAAATCAGAAACTCAATCACCATTCTTTTACATTTGTAGCGTGAAAGGAAAATATTTATCATTTAAAAAATGAATACAATTTTGTGAAAATCAAAAACTCAACCACCTATCGATAAATGGTGCTTGAGACATGGCAATCCAAATTAACTCCAAAATCAAAGTAGTGAACATCTTGTGTCTAACCAAAACTGAAACTTATTTAAAAATTCTAATATTGTGTGAATAAATTTTTGACCTCACTCATTTTTTCGTACAACACCATTTTTCACAATTCTAGCCAACTCTCGAATTTTTCACTTTTTCGGTAATACTTTAAAATCTCATTAAATTTTAATTGGTGAAAATGTTTTCACAAGCACGCTATAAAAAATTGAGTTTTACATTTAAGTAGCTATTTTTTTTTTTTTGTTGGGGGGGTCATACATTTAAGTAGTTATTTCAAAGTGTTAAGAAGTTCACAAATATCAAGTATATTTCCTTCTTGTTGGTTTCATATTTTCGGGAAAAGATTAATATTGTCCAATATTTTAGAATTTTTGTCAAGATTTTTTTTTTTACTGAATTATTTTCATGTTGTATTCCAGTTGCCGATTCCTTTTGAATCGCCATTTGTGGTCAACAAAGCATAGCAATTCACAGGAATTTAACGGTGCCGTTACCGTAGCAAAATTCGAAAACCGATGAGCGCGAGGGATGTTTAGTGGGGACAATCAATTGAAGTAGTGATTTGGGGATAATTAAGCAGGTGAGCTGTACCTCCACTTAGGAATCCCCACTTTACAATAAAATATTCACTGATTTCAAACCTTCACTCATATCCACTTAATAACCAAAAACATGTCCATTTCATCGTCACTACAGCTGAGTGAAATTAAGTAAAAAACTGAATTTTTTTTCTCTCTTTGGCTCTCCTTCTTCCGCATCCAATCACCGGCGCCGATCCAGGCCACGGGTGAGCCAGGTACCAACCAAGTTTCTCGGACTGAAAAATTATTGGTCACAAAATAGCCCGTGCACCGCTTGGTAAGCCAAGAACATTAGGGCAGCCTTCCTCCTACAATTATTGCTAAAAACAGCGTGGCAAATATTATCCTCGTACTGAATTATACTACACCAAACTCGGCTCAAGTATCTGGTCCTTCAAGCAAGATACACAAAACGCTTTGGCACAGCAACTAATTTCGACTTACCGTTGCCTAATTGAAAGGCAATGTCAACTCCTGACCAATTTGTTTCAAAGCTCCTTATAATTTTAATTGTTCTGTCCTAAAACTCATAACACAAATGTCTTGATTCTACTCCTATAAACCAATTGTATCATCACTTATGAATTCTTCACTCTTCATTGTGATAACACCAAACTCAACTCACAAGAGTACTAAAGTATGGGAGAACTCAGTCATTAACATTCTTGCTCACTCAATCCTATGATGCCCTTATTGCAAGCTATCATGTCACTTCCCTACATTCCCCAACCATCAATGACCCTCCCTCGAGACTTAAGTGAATGGTCAACCCTTACCGTATAAAAACTACCACTCATAACACAAATGTCTTGATTCTACTCCTATAAACCAATTGTATCATCACTTATGAATTCTTCACTCTTCATTGTGATAACACCAAACTCAACTCACAAGAGTACTAAAGTATGGGAGAACTCAGTCATTAACATTCTTGCTCACTCAATCCTATGATGCCCTTATTGCAAGCTATCATGTCACTTCCCTACATTCCCCAACCATCAATGACCCTCCCTCGAGACTTAAGTGAATGGTCAACCCTTACCGTATAAAAACTACCACTACACTCCATTAGTGACTTCCCCCTATCACGGCCATTTGCAAATATTTGGTCACTTGTACTCTCCTTGACAACTGTGACATTAAGAGCCAATTGTGGACCCTCGGTAGCACCTTGTTTTGCATATTAGGCCTCCTCTAATCTCAACAAACCAATAGAGGTTTCTCCCCTCATTGGAAACATGGTAACAGGACCTTCTCTTGAGATTTTCCAATTGATTCAAAAATGTTTTCCCTATTCTACGAGCTATTCAGTTCCTTTATATGCCCCCACTCCCATCCCATAGGTTAGACGAAAGTTGCACCTTGTCCGAGTCCACTTAACCCAATCATCACTCCCTACCCTCACAAGACCGGGTAAATCACCCGCCTACTAGTGGGATCCTTGTATCCAATACAATTTGTTATGGCCCAACAAATTCTCAATCCTAGAATAGTTCGTGCGATGCTTGGTGAGCCAAAAACACTAAACCAGCCTTCCTTCTATTGTTATTCCTATAAACAGTGCGGCAAAATAGCATTCTCGTATCGAATTGTATCACACCCAACTTAATTCGGGCCACATAGATTACTTCAGTACAACAATTGATTTTGGTCTACCATAGCATTATCAAGAGATCGATATTAACTCCTAACCAATTTGTGCATGAGAGGCCAAACCCAATTTCAAAGTTTTTTAGAGTTATAGTCATTCTATTCTAAAACTCCTAACACAAACACTTTGATATCATTCCTATGAACCATTTTTATTGTCACTTTTGCATCACGTATTCTTCACCCTGATGACGCCAAAGTCCGCTCACAAGGGTTTTTGAGTATAAGAGAACGTAGTCTGTGCTATGGGACCAACGGAGTCAGCAAACAAGGACAAGATGTTGAGTGTCCATGCCATGGGTGTCCTTGTGGCTCGCTAAATCTACGAGAAAAAGCCATCCTTTTATATCCAAACAAAGAAGATGCACAAATAGATCTAAGATGAAAATCTCTCCTTTGCCAAGCTTGATCCTCGTCGCTCACCGAATCTGCTAGAAAGAGCCATCTCCTTTGAGCTGAACAAAAAAGATGCACGGTAGATCTAATTATAAAGCCATCTTCTTTGCCAAATGAAGAAACACATAGCAAATTTGGAGATGACAACCGTAAGATTTTATAGAACCATCATCAACCGTTCAAAAAGCTAAGCTGAAGATGACAACTATAAGATTTTGTAAAACTATCACCAACCGTTCTAAAAATTTAAGCTATCAAAGGAATGCGTGGTTTTATATGTAATTACTTTAACACTTCCCTCATGCTTAATCTTTTTTTTTTTTTTTGTTATTTGCCTATTATTAAGAATGGAAATTTAATTAAGGAGATAAATGGGGCCTAAAAAATTTTGAATTAAGGATCTTCAACTTTGATATTATATAAGATTTTGTAGAATCATTGCCAACTATTCTAAAAATTTAAACTGTTAAATGAATGTATGGTTTTATTAATTACTATAACAACAACCATCTTCCTTGCCAGACCATAAGTATACTAGAAAATGTCATATGCTCTGCCTTTGATCGACCATGGACGGTGGCTTGAGCCAAACATCTCGGGCCCATCACTCCTTCATGGCTGTTATCACCTTCATTGGCATTATTGTTGTCGATGCAAGCACGGAAGGCTCGGCTTAGACACGCAGAACGCAACGTCGATGACTCCATTGGTGACTGTGGCAAGTGGAGGTGTCACCACTCCAGCAAACAGCTTCCATGGCCAAATGCGTGTTTAATTACTTCCACGCAATTGGACACTTGTTAAATTATAAGTGGATGTGAATTTATAATATACCACATCAGCAGTTGATGTGATGATTTAAAATCACTAATTCTAAATATTATTATTTTTATAAGATTAATATCATGAAAAATCCCAAACAAGTACACCTATAATCTCAAACTAATTTTTTTATTACCAAAAATCCTAAATTAGTACATATATAACAAATTTACCCTTCACAAATTTGCATTAAATTTTATGATTAAATTGTTAAGTTAGATAATGTGCGGCAGTTTAGGGTTTCTTATTGTCAAAATATTAATTTTGAGTAAATTTATCATAGGTATTTTAGTTTGAGATTTTTTGTTATCAAAAATTAACTTTTAATAAATTTGTTACAGGTATTTCGGTTTAAAATTTTTTTCGTGATAGTAACCATTTTTTTCTTATAATTGGGGCACGCTTGTTCTTCTTTTCTATTTCTTTAGTATTCGTAATTTTTAGTATTTTTTGGCTTGTGTAAATGGAGAGTTTTGTCTGACCCCAAAAAAAAGAAAGAATGGGGACTGTCGAAAGTTAGGGTTCTGAAGGTTGCCATAATTTTTGGTGTTACGTGCGCAACACGGTCGACCTTATGATTGAACTGCACCGCTATCCACTCCGATCATTTTCCAAAACTCTCCAAATTTCATAGTGAAAAAGGATTCCTCGTCCAAGTACCATAGCTGAAGAAAAAATGAAAGCACGTGCCTACCAGACTGTCCGATCCGTCTAGCAGTTATTTGGTATGCATAAAGACGGTATGTTAGATGACATGCTAATGGATGGCAGATATGGGCAAAACAGCTGGAAACAAAGGAGTGACCATGTGTCCACAAAAGACGAGGACAGTTCCCCCCCTAAATTATGGCTACTTCTCCAACTTTCTTCATATTTTATTAAAGCTAAGTAACATGCGAAGTTCCGTCCAAAAAAAAAAAAAAAAAGTAACATGGAAGTATATTATTATTTGAACTAGATGTGTTAGTTTTGACCAAAAAAATCGTTAACGGTGATACACAGAACCGAATTCATTAGGAGAAATAATTTTATTTAATACTCTTTTGTATAAATAGACATATCAAAATGAATTTTAAACTCATATATGATTCATTTAAATTTTAAAACATAAACAAGTCACTTCGATTTTAAAAAGCCCATCTTAAATGGGTTTTAATTAGTTGAGTTTAGAACTCATTTTTAACCCACTAAGCTCGCACACGCTCTCTTTAAAAAAATATATTTAAAAATGTAAAATCATAAATTCTTTTTTTTTCTTTTATTCCTTTATTCTTCCTTCTTCCATCTTCCTCGCTCGTGGCTAGCCACATGATGGGCAACAACCGGTTGAAGAGGGATGGGCTCGCTAAAGTTCGACATTAGCGAGGCTTGAGCTTGCCGATTTGGTGAGGTCGAGACCTAGCCGACATTTGGCAGGTTCTAGCCTAGCCAATATGGCATGACTAAAGCTCATCTATGGCCAGTCACATATTATTGCCATGGTTGGCGATGGGCTGAAGAAGGAGGAAAAAGGAAAAAATAATAATTAAAAATAAAAATAAAATAAATAAAAATGAGTGTATGAAAGAAAGTCAAATGAGATTTTCCTTACCAAATGGCGGAAAATGTTTTCTAATTTGTTCTTAGATTTCAAACAAAAACCCGAAAATATTGTTATTTTTCTATAAAATGACTTTCTAAAAACATTTAATAAAACAAATCCTCAATTTAAAAAAATATATAAAAATTGTCCACTAGATTTTTATTACATGAAAGTATTTTAGTAATATCATTTTAAAAAAATCATAAGAAACAAGCTTTTCTAGATTTGGTTAAATGAATCAAATCACTTGTGGGTTAAAAAAATTGTATTACGATATTTGACCCGAACCCAACTAACTCACCCATTTTACAGGTCTACGCATGAACAAGGGTCTAATTGAAAATTTTAAGATATTTAAGCAATAGTTTGAAAAAGATGCAATTTTTAGAGATGTGCTCGGGTATTTAGTTGCCTAAAAAAATTCGGTATATTTGTTAGAAATATTAAAGTATCAATTAATAACCCATCTCAAGTCCACTCTCGTGTTTAGTGTTTAATTCTATATTTGGATATGAAAATACACCACATGAAACTTGCTGCACGAAATGTTGTTTAATTCTTCTATTAAAAAATTGTTCTCATAATAGAAATAGTAAAATTAAGAACAATTTTTAAATAGAAACATTATCAAAAGCGTCTTTAGTCATTTAATTACACTTAAAAAATCTATGAACATTCTCAAACTGAAAAAATAAAATTACTTCATCTTCCATAAACACATAAAAAGCAATTGTAATCTTAATTCTATCCATACATTACCTATCAAAATGTGTCTATGTTGGTACGAAATAGTCTTTTAGATAGCAATGCTTTGAAAATATTAAAATATTTAATTGACATTTTCTTAGAAAATATTATGCTATCATATTTTATCCCAATCACAAGATGTTTAGAACCCCCATATCATAAATTTATAGTCGACAAAAGTTACCGTTAACCTATTTTATTCCCTTTCACGAAGCCGTTGAACGTGACATTTCCAATCGACCAAAAAAACGTGACATTTCCATATGCGCTTTGCAAGGAAGAAGGCTTTGATCAAAATTAAAACAGTAGGAGAAAAAAGAAACCGTAATTACTTTAAAGGAAAAAAGCTAGTGAAATTCTTCAATCATAAATTCTCCTATGATAAATTACCAAAAATAATGATGCCCTCTAGTCTATTCCCAAGCATCTTGAGGAGACTGCTTCAGCGATATGCCTAGGGAAGGTACACTCAGCAATCAAGGAAGGCAGGTAACCGCCTTGGAACTCAAAACTTCTCCGCGTTAGAGTAGTTCATCGGTTAATTGACGGGCTGATGTTGGTTAATTTAAATGTATGAAAAATAATATTTTTTTCTCCAATTAAAAATAGGGCACTTTATTTTCTAACCAGGATACATTGCATCACCTTTGCACGTTGCCGGGTCGAACATTAAAGTTAATATTATGAAAACTTTTAATTAATACATTTATGATAAATTCATTTTAAAGTAATTTTTAGACCACCAAAAATACTAATTTGATATACTTTTGACAAATTTATCCAAAATAAATACGTTTATGATAAATTTATTTTCTATTATTTTTTGTTAAATTTTATTATCAAATTATAGAGTCGGATGACACATGACAATTGATTGACATATTAATTTAAAATTTTATTTTCCATTTGTCACCATTGTACTAATTTTGTATTTTTATGATATTAATCTGATTTAATTGAATGCATATCCATAATAAATGTAATAATTTGAGGTTTTTAATAGTTAAAAAATAAATTTGAAGTAAATTTATCATAAATCTATCATTTGGGATAAATTGAAATTGATCGGAATGTATTAACTTTCAATTTTTCGTGATTTGTCGTAGGTAAATTAATTTGAATTTTTCATTATAAATGTTGGCAAGATATACATACTTTAATGTTTAAAGAAAGAGAGGATAGATGGAATTGAGAAATGAGAAAAGAAAACAGAGAAAAATATTCAAACGTACGAAAGAGCTGCAGACTATGCTGTTATTGCAATCTCTCTCTCGTAATTTTAAGAGGATGACATGACGTTGGTTCTTCGTTAAAAAATTAATAATAATGATAATAAAAAAAAGGAGATTCTAGATTAACTCCATCCAGTGTATGTTGCACCTTTTAGCAAAGGTAGACTCGGGAAAAGCCAAAAAGCAGAAGTACAATAATTCTGATATTTGAGAAGTTGGAACCGAAACGAAAGTGGGAGGTTCTCGAGAACGGAGGGAGGGAGGGAGGGAGGGAGAAGGAGAGAGCGAAGCGACGAGGCGAAGAGGCGGTCCCACTCGCCTCCCCCACCAGAGAAAATATTTTTCCCGACTCTCTGTCTGTATGTCTCTGTCGGGCCGTCCAATCAAAGTGGGGTTCTCTGAGAGCGGGGCAGAGGCAGAGAGACACGTCCAATCAAAGTGTCCACAGATCACGGGACGACAGGGACAAAAACAGTTGATGGGAAAGAACAATGAAATCAGATTTGAGATCTTTTTGAAAAATTATTTGTCCCGCAAATAATGGCGCCTAACATCCTCGACCAGATAGCAATTCTGAAAGTGATATAGTTATAATTTTGAAAAGAAAATTCAACAAGACTTCATGACGAATACTTATCTTTAAACAGTGACGAGCTTTTGGAAAATGTTGCCAAATGAGTGGAGGTATATTTTCAAAACTTACGTTGAAAAAACATAAAAGAAAAATTAGAAATTAAATAGATAATAAGTAAAAGGAAATCGTAACTCATTTATGAATAATCATATCATTTCGAGAAGACGATATAATTAATTTTATAATTTTAAATCCAAATTTTTTAATAAAAAATAATTATTATTGATTAGAGTCAAATTTTGATTTACATGCGCATTCACATTTTTTTTTTCGGCGCAGGGTAACATAACCTTTAGGGTAAAAACCTTTTTAATTTATTTTACAGACGGTATCAAATCAATGGTCCCACTTGTCAACATCAACAGTGATGTTCAACAGTACTTTTGAAAATCAAATGCGAACGTGAACAGGGATGTTCAGGTTGATGTGTGAACATCAACTTACATCAACTCGAACATCGCAAGTGGGATAACTGACGGTGGTCGGTGGTACTGGTCCTACTGGGGGTGGTTCTACCATTCGATCACGTGCCCGCGAGTGTGGAAAAATTAGCGTGCATGTGGTTGGCGACAATCTAGAAGCCGTCCACCTCGTGATCGAATTCCACCGCTACTCCCTCCTCAGTCCTCGCCTCAAAGGCAAAAAAATTGAATACGCACTTCCGAACCATTCTCGTATTTTTTCATCGGTCAGGGCATTTTTTTCAGAAGAAAATCTTAATTTAGAACAAATATGTCGTGAGGGCATCAACTTGAGCTAAATTTTTTGTGAAAAAAAATACGCATGCTAATTTGGCAGGTTAATTGTAAAAGTAAAAACAAAAAAAAAAAGGGAGATGTCCTACTAAGATCATGGGGAGTTCGAATTTAACATTTCACTCCCAAATAAAAGCTGGCAATGATTCCTTGATAAAGTGGCGAGGAATTGACCAGAAACCCCTTTCATATTTACCGCACCACCCTCTTAATCATCTAAAATATTGAAATGACCTGCGAAAGGAATAAGAAAGTACGACTAAGGTTCTGTCACCACAGTGTTTCCCTTGTCCGCGTGCTTGGAGCATCGTGTTGACAATGACACATGGAGAAACAATGCCAATTGAATGTTGACAGATATTGTTTCACGAATTATTGATTAACATCGCCAACGATGCTCTCTTAACCCACCGTACAAACTTTTCCGTTTCTTATTTCCTGATGTTGAACCAATCCTCTCCTTTGTGTGTTGTCTATGCATGAGTAAATGTGTTGATATTGCTTTTACAGTGTTTATCGAAATCTTATGTATATGCAGTCCTCCTCTTCTTCTTATGATTTAGACCTTTTGAATTTGTAATCTTATGAATTTGTACTGAAAAACTGCTAATCCATTGCTTGAAAATTAAGCCACAGTTTTACAGGTTAAGATGTAGTGAGCTATCCCTATTGCTCTATGAGCTCAAATGCGGCCATTTCGAATCCTAAAACTCAAAGCGGCTTACCCAAATTGCTTTACAAAATCCAGGCATACTTGCTGTCTTCCCATGATAGGACTCCATTTCCACGAGCCGAAGACCCATCTGTTCTTCGCCAGTCACATTGACCAATTTGGGTAATCAAGTCACATGGGCTACCGAGCAAAAAGGAACATTCGGGCCATGTTGGGTGAACTAAGCAAAATCGACCAGACGATGTGCCCAAGCCCAAATTCGCTATTTAAGGCCCAAATTAGGGTGGTTTTACGATACTATGGGCTAGAAAAAGGACAAGAACGGTGGCCCATGTAACTTGCTATTGCCAGCTGGTAACTAATCAAAGACATGTCTTATCAGGATGTCATGGACAGTCTTGGCTTTGATAGTGTTGAACGAGGCTCGTTAAACAAGGTCTGACCAATCTCCTAACCCTTCGGTTTCATGTCAATTAGCATCCTTGCAGCACAATAACTTATGCTGAGTTCATGTCGCTGTGATATGTTATAATCTATTATTGATCAATATGCCTCACGACACATCAATTATGGATTTCCACGTAACAAGACATGCTCATCTCTCATTGGAACTCTCTCATTATATGTCCTCCTCAATTCATTCGAGGACTTTTGGGAGTGATTTTGCCATCGAGAGTTCCTTTAAGCTTGCATATTGCCTACAAGTACATCTCGTCCCTCCAACTACTTCCCACAATAGAACACTACTTGCTTGCGATTTGGTATCAAGTATGCTAAAGATTATTGCTTGTCCTATCATATAGGGATGAGCGATTTTAGATTATATCCAAATTTTATATGCAATTTACTTGTTGAAATAGGTTTATCATTTTTGTAAATTAAAACTTACCTTACATATCCCGCTAGGACCTACCCTCTCTAAGTTCTAGGGTATACATGGGAACTGAATAATTTCCTTTTTTTTTGTTTCATTTTTACTTAAGCCTAATTTGTTTTTTTTTTTTTAAACTTAGACACAATAAAAGGATTGAAGTTACCTAGTTTTCTAGACCATTTTAAGTGCGCCACAACCAAATGAGGACTCATGGCTCTATCCAGTTGTTGATAGTCCATAACTTTCCCTTGACTTCAACAAATCAATTCAAGTTTAAATAGCAAAAATATATTTGTAAATCGGAGGTAGCAATTTTAAATTACATCCAAATTCTACCTGAAATCTAGAAGCTACCTTTTGGAACAAGTCCCCATTTATTAGAACTTGGAACTTACTTTGCATATTTTAAAACCTGGAATGGATCTGCATAGGTTCGGTTCTTCTGTTCCAGGTTGTACTTTGGAACCATGCTCATCCCTATAATCATAGTCTCTCTACTTCATTCAACTTATTCTTATTGCTCACTTGCAACACTAATAACCTTCCCTCGACGTGAGAAATTACTTGCGAAGTCACCGGGGATGCATTTGGTTTACCCTCCAAATGGATTTTGAGCTCTCTAAAATCTCTTGAAAAAAAGTTAGGACGTTTGAGCAAATCTTTTTTTGTACCACTTTAGAGAAATGTCAACATTGGTAAAGCTAAATCCTCAAAATAGGTCCTCATATACTTTGGGCTTTTAACATTTTCGAAAGACAGCTTCCAAGGTCGATAAACTTTTTTTTCCTTCCAAAGTTGCCTCAACTGGTATTTTCATATTCTTGTCTTACCCTCGCTCGTGACTGTTCTTCTCCGATCGTTGAAGTTCTGAGCTTTCTGCGCTTGGGTCCCTGCCAAAGGTCACGACGCCTGGGTTTTTGCTTAGTTCATCATCTCTAATGTCACCCTCGCTCGCGATTGTTAGGTGAGATCTGAAGGTTGAGCGTTGATGATGGTCGAGCGTTGCCGATGGTCAAGAGTCAACGGTCAAGCGTCGAGGCGACTCTTAGGATCACGCAATGGTCGACTTTTGTCAAGTGTCATCGCATGAGGCAACCACTTACGGTAATGTGACCCTGGCGTTGCTGTGCCTAGGTAGTGTGACGTTCAAACCCTCTCCTGGGCTCACTGTGGCCCTATGAGCCCTCGCCTAAGCCCTTCAAGACAATGAAGAGTTGCTCCCCTTGTTTTTCATTTTATTTTTTAACTTTATGGCCACCTTGCAAAAATTCACACAAAAAGTCAAAGCAAATACACCTTGAGCCAAAGATCTTTGGAAAAAAAAGGTCACTTCCCCAAACTCAACCAAATGCAGTCTAGTGATCTTCTACTTATGTCACTTGGCATGTGGCACCCGACCTTATGAGGATTGCCCGCTTGTCCTCACTTCTTATCTGATTCGGTCCAATCTATATACTACATTTGTAGATTTGCATTTTTCTTTCATGTAACTATCGATCAATCTCATTCCATAATAGTCTTGTCTTGCTGTTCTTCCCTTGAGAGGAGGCAGTAACAGTCTTTGACGTTTAATAATAGAGCTTAAATCTGAATACCTAAACTCTTTCGTCCCAAGAATTATCCCTCTGCCCCCATTTTTTTATCTGGAATACGGTGACAATTCTTTGTCGATGGCTACTCTCCCATCAAACAAATCTTGATAATTTGACAAACTTCCTTCTTTACTCCACACAAGTATGAACATGCCAAGATTCTTCCCTCTAGAAATCATAAGATAATAGCTCTACGAAGCATCTAGACTGCCTCTTGCGCAGCTCCAGGAATCCTATTTGCATGCAGGAGTCACCAGCCATGGTGACTCATGCCGGTTGCCTTGTCCATCTTGGTGTTTCTAGAAGCGAAATAACATTTGAAAAATCGACAAATTGAGGACTTTGGTGCCAGTGTTTTGAGAAAAGACCACGAAAAATCCCAAAATTTGCTCAAAGTGAGACATTTACCCCATCAAGGATTAAGGGCATTTTTGTCTTTTTTTTTTTCCTTTTTCTTTTTTTTTTTTTCTTTTTTTCTTCTTCTTCCCTCTGCCGGCTAGCCATGGCCAGTGGAGGGAAGCCGGCGTCGGGCGAGGGTCGCCCTTGCCTGGGTTGGCTAGGGCCACCCTCGCTTGACGCCAGCCAGGGCATCCCTCGCTTGACACCGGCTAGGGCATCCCTCACAGCCCTCGCCGGCGTCGGGTGAGGGGTGCCCTTGCCAGCTCTAGCGAGGGTCATCCTCGCCCGTTGTTGGCGAGGGGTGCCCTTGCCAGTCCTCGCCTGCTTCGGGCGAGGACAGCCCTCGCTAGATATGGGGAGGGCACCCCTCTCTCGAGCCGACGAGCACCCGGGCGAGGGGATGCCCTCGCCGGATGCGGCTTCCCTCTCGCCAGCCCATGGCCGACGAGGGAAGAAGAAGAAAAAGAAAAAAATTTAAAAGTAAAAAGACCCAAATGCCCTATAATTTTGGGGTAAATGTGTCATACGATAAAGTTCGGGATTTTTTGTGTTACAAAAAAAAGTTTGGGGTAAATGTGTCATGGTTGGCAAAGTTCGAGTTTTTCACGTCACAAAAAAAAAAAAATTGAGTAAATCTGTCACTTTGAACAAAGTCTAGAGTTTTTCGTGATTTTTTCCCTTGTGTTTTTAATTTTTTGCGTTGGGTCAGCATCGCAATCCACGCCGATCACCATTAATCAGTTTATGCCCGTTCCAGAGGCGTGTGTTGGCCACACGCCCACCTTCCTCGCTTTCTTAGAGGCAAAGTGGCTTTTCTCCTCCAAGAAGCCCCCTCCAAAAAAAAAAAAAAAAAAGGAAGGATGATCACCTCTTTCTAGGTGAGAAGGATGATGCACCCTGATTCAAAGACAATGTTAAAAGTGAACGCTAACTAGGAAAAAGTTAAAAGAAACTCTCACTTCGAATTTAAAAGTCGGAATAGAAATTTTTTGGACTTGTATAATATACCAATTTATAGACTAAGCAAAAAACGTAGATATCTACTCACTATTTCAAGGGCCTATTTTATCTTATCCTGAATGCATTGCATCTGTGAAATATAGACAAGATGAATGGCTCTTTCATTGGTCGGAGCTTTGCATTTGACTTTGGAACTTCCATATGCATGGCGTCTTTGCGAGGGAGCATATTCCAATTACAAAGCGATTGGATTTCCTAAATCGAGCAATGACATGGATTTTAGATTTTTACATTTTATAAATATGCCTAATTGTTCGCTCCATGATTGTACACGTGGTGTAGCTAATGATCATGTATTACCGATCACTTTATAGCCAATTTAACATCCAACATATTTCAATCTTGATTAATCTTCTCTTATGTATGATTGATGGAAAAGTGATTTATCTATCAGTCACAAGCCGACATGGTCCAATTGACCAATCACATTATTCACGCAATTTGTTTGTCATGCTGCATAGTGTTTTAATTTAAAGATCACTTGCTTTGAATTGGGTTATTACACTATGTTGTTATCACGCACGGTAACTATGAGATGAAATACCTTTTTTGTGATTGATGGATGGTGAATCATTTCTAATATACTCTTAAAATCCATTGATCTTCATCGATGAAAGTGCGATTATGACTGTTCTCTTGCCCCCGCATAAAGGGAGCATTCATCCTCCGGTAGTTTTAGAGGACTGAACATACATAACGTCTAGGATTCTAAGGCATCTAATGATTTTCAGCTTAATAATTAGAGGTCACTCGTTCAAATGTCACCAACCCTGTGCCAATTGCTTTGAGTTGAAACAAATTTTTACATGCCAAAAGGCATGAATTCAACCGATTTGTAATTTTTTGGAAGATGTTCCTTGAATCTCTAGTAGCTAGACCTCTATAATTGTGCCCTTGAATTATCAAATGAAAAAAATATATAGATTTGATTGTTATTACACACTTCTTAAGCGAGGAAGACATAGACACTTATTATGCGTTTAGTAACATAACCTGCTCCAATAAATAATTTTTTTTTCAGAAATAATCTTATTCTATTTCTATTCCCCGGAATAATTTTGAGTAAAAAACATATTTGGTAATTATACAAAAATTTTATTCTTGGAATAGAAAAATAATAAAAATATGTTTGATACGATCATAAGCTTTTTTTTTATAATGTAGGATTTCTTTTTTATTTTTTAATAATTTTTTTATATTTTTTTTCTCTCTTCTTCTTCTTGCTCCTTCTCTAGCCAGCAGTGGCAGGCAGCCAACAACTGGCAAGGAAGAAGAATAAAAGAAAAAAAGAAAAAAAAATGGTTTATTTCTAGAAATTATTCCTAAGAATAAGAAGTTATTTTTTCTACTTCTTGTTTTTGTTCCAAATTTATTCCTACTACTTTTCTATTTTTGGAAAATAGAAAAATTAGTTGACGCTATCAAATAGATTTTTGTTATTTTTTTTATATTTTATTTCAGAGAATAAAATAACAAAAAATTAGCAAGTTAGCATGAAGAGCTTTACTAGTCTTTTGTAGTTTGTCTTCTTGCATTCTTGTCTAGACCCCTTGCATTTCCTAGTCCAAAAGGAGGATCAGGACAAAATAATTAATGTATAAAAAGCTAAGACCTATTCTCTCTCATATGGACATTTTCCCCACATGCTCTCTTCGGGAAAACTCGCGGTATTCCCTGAACCAACCCAAGCTCAACCCTTCCCCATTTCAACCTTCACTCATGCAGGATTCACTCAAAACACTTGTATGATCCTCTTGTTCCCGTGTCAAACCCTGTTTTTTTCTGAACAGGATCTCGCGAGCCCCAAGAAAACAGTCCGTCTCCAAGAACGTAGAGCGGCAGTGGAAGGCGGTGGTCGCCGGAAGCCTCGCCTGAACAGATATGCTCTGGGTGGTGCCGTCTTGGCCTCCACCAACTCTATTTTGCTGGGCTATGGTGAGTTCTTAGCACAAACTGTTTCCATTATATTACTTTCTGTATGTACATAATGTCTTGATCCCGCCCCAAAAAGAGAGAAATAAGGTCCATGGTAGGATTAAGTGGTGTATTTAGATTAGTCTACCACCTGTTTGATGGAAAGCAAAGCCATGGTTCAACTTGATGCTGAATTTGCGTAAATAAATGTGTACAGATATTAGGGTGATGAATGGGGCGGTGCTATTCATCAGAGAGAGCCTCATGATCACACCAACCCAGGTTGAGATCCTGTTGGGTTCGCTCGATGTGGTCTTGCTGATTGGATCTCTCGCCTCTGGCCGGACCTCCGATTGGATCGGCTGGTGATACACGATAGTCCTTGCAGCCTTCACGTTCCTAATTGGTGCACTTCTGATGGGTCTTGCTCCATCCTTCATCTTCCTAATGGCTGGGAGGGTGGTCGCAGGGATTGGTGTCGGGTATGTCCTCTTGATCGCCCCAGTCTACGCTGCCGAGATCTCTCCAGCAATGACCCAGGGATTCCTGTCTTCGTTGCCCGAAGTCTTTATCAATGTTGGGATTTTACTTGGGTATGTATCCAACTATGCCTTACAGGCCTACCAGTTGATATAAGTTGGAGGCTCATGCTTGGGTTAGGCGGAGTGCCGGCAATCACGATCAGGGCAGGCGTGATGATGATACCTGAGTCACCGAGGTGGCTGGTGATGGAGGGCAGATTCGAAGAAGCAGAGAGGGTGCTGATCAAGACATCAGAAGATGAGGTAGTAGTTGAATTGAGGCTAAATCAAATGAAGACCAACATAGGGGTTGATCGATCCACGGGCCTGCTTTGGCCCGATGGCACGGGCAGGGCTTTGGAAGGAGGTCCTCTGGAGGCGCATCCGCCAGATTCTCATAGCAGCCATTGGACTTAAATTCTTCATGCAGGCGTTAGGAATGCCGCCGCCGTGTACTTTAGTCCAGAAGTCTTCCAAGATGCTGGGATTAGCAATAACCAACAGCTTTTAGGGGTGACTATCGTGATGGGGGCTTGCCAAGACATTCTTTGCCGTTGCTTCGGCTCTTTTCTCGGACCATTTTGGGAGGAGGCCTCTCTTGAAGCTGGGCTCGGCTAGAATGGCAGTCTCCACAGCAGGTCTGGGCCTGGGCTTGAAGTTCCTCAAGCGATCCGGGAGCAAGCCGACGCGGGCCATCATGCAGTCGTGGAGTCTGTCTGTGCGGACATCTCGTTCTTTTCAATAGGGCTCGGGCCCATCACATGGTTCTACTCGTTCGAGATACTCCCGACGAGGCTGCGGGCCCAAGGCATGAGCCTGGCCATAGCGGTGAACCAGGTGGTGAGCAGGGAGGTGGCAATGTCGTTTTTCAGCATTTCGAGAGAGATAACGTTTGGGGGCATGTTCTTTTTGCTTGCAGGAATCATGAGTTGGCGACTATTTTTTTTTTCTTTCTTGCCTGAGACCAAGGGCAAGAGCTTGGAAGAGACTTGGGCTCTCTTTGAGAATGAAGACCCTGCAAGCTCACAAAATTGAGATTGATCAAGCGTAGCTTTTCATGTAAGAAGCTCCTTGGGCTTGGTTTTGCAGCTATAAATGTGAATGGAATATACTCCGGCGTTCACTTTAGTGCAATTGACAATTTGAGTGGCCAAAAAAATTCTTCGTGGCATTAATTTAATATAAACGGTCCAACGTGACTATCCGATAAAGTGAAGTCTGCAAAGTGCAAAATAAGAAACAAACAGTGCTGTTTCACAATTGTTTGCAAATTCGTTATATTTTTCAAACCTAAATTCCTCATTTTTTTCCCCTCTCTCCTCCATCTTCTGTTACCGCCGACCTCTATCCTAGGCCCCGTAGAGCTGCCATCATCGTCGATCTCTTGCCTGGTAGGCAAAGAACCTGAGTGTTGCTGGTTTTCCGTGTTGGGAACCAGTTTCTCTCTATGCGAAATGCACAAAGGCTTGCCAGTGAGAAACTTCGGTTTTGGTTGGTTCTTTCCAGTTTTGGCCAACAAATTTTACGCTTCGTTCAATTCCCAAAAATACTTTTTGAAAAATATTTATTTTAGGAAAATGAGTTAATGGAAAATGTTTTCTTGATCGACGAAAAATTATGTATTAATTCAAGAAAATGATTTTCTTTTTGAAAAAGTCATAAAATATTTTTCAAAATATGATTAGGTTTTGGCGTTTGGACCTGAAACTCAATGTTTGAACATGAGAACTCCAACGTTGATTTCAAGTCTCCAACGCCTGAACTCGATCCATCAAGGCAAGGCTTGGGTCCATTAAGGTTAGGACTAGGTTTCGACATCAGGGCATAAGTCTATCGGGATTGAACCTACATCCATTGAGGCCAGGCTTGGGACCCTGGTGCCTATGCCCAAGTCCATTTAGGTTGAGCCTGAACTTCGATTGCTTGTGCCCTATGCCTCGGCACCCGAGTGCATGTCCACAAAGGTCAAGCTCAGGCCCCGACACTTGAGCTCTAGTCCCTAGCACTTAGGCTCCGGTCCACAAAGATCGTGTGTGAGTTGCCAACACTGAGTGCGTCCTTGATTAATGAAATTTTTTTAATAAATATATTTTTAAAATCAAAATTTCAATTATTTTCATTTTTAAAATTTTGAAATTTTAACTAATTTTTTACCAATTTTTTTTTATAAAAAAATAGAATTTTTAGTTATTTTATTCTTTAAAAATCAATTTTAATTTCTTTTCTATTCTTTCTTTTCTTTTTGCTTCTTCCTTGGCCAATTGTCAAGCCATGGCAACCGATCGCCGATTGACCACAAGTGAGGGACAAGCTCGGCCCGATCCGCAAGGTCAATGCTATTAGGAAAATCCCTTATGATGTTTTGAAAATGACAAAATAGATTAAATGCTACTAACGTGTTTAATAATTGAGTAACAGACTATGTAGACGATATAACGTGTAAAGGATATTGTTAAAGATTATACTTATAAAAGTCAGAAGATTGGAGGAACATATTAAACTTACGTCAAGATTGTAAAGTCTAATTTAGACGGAAGACACTCAGGTTTTACATACATACAGAACAAGAGACTTTACATATAGATATAATAATTAGAATGATAGAATGTGATCCAGAATGTGACAAGTTCAGAACGAGACAACTTGACAAAATGTGACACAAGTTCAAAACGTATAACAGCTAGTGATCTGGTTTGAATTATATATTAAGATAGATTTTATTTACTCAATCTAATTGATTGACAATTGAATCCTGAAGACAATAACTTTTTAATGAAAAATTTCTATTTATGGAAACCAAGTTTTTATTTATATGGGCGATCAGAATCAACTAGGGTTTCTATCTTTATCACTCAATAGTTATTAAATCTTCTTGATACAGATCTGTCTAACGGCCAGTTTGGAAGTGGATGAGTATTTGAGAAGACCAAGGATCGAGGAGTAAGTAAGAGATGAAGTATAGAATTTAGAATTTAAAAGTTTGAGCGAACTTCGATCATACACTTGTTTTTCATAAGTTCAAATGTTTGTGATTGTGAGAAAAATACTCAAAGAGTGACTTAGTGAGATAGTGTGATCTATCACTAAGTGTTTGCATTCAAAGTTATAATCTCTTATTGATTATATAGTGAAATCCAGCCAATAGGCTATCAACATGGGAAAGTGGACGTAAGCTTGATCTAAGTTGAATCACTATAAATTTCGTACGCAATTTTCTCCTCCCTTAACTCCCCTTATTTAAGTTTGTTGCGCACTTACAGGTTATTTCAGAATTTTGTTCTATCGCACAACAGATTCTGAACATTTACAAAAAATATAGTGGCTCGTTTATCAGACTTTGCTTGCAACTTATTTTGTTTTACATTTATCTATCAAGATTTCTTTTAAACACATATTCATCTCCTCTAGGTGTTCATACTAACTTTATCAGATGCTTGGTTGCCACCATTGTTGTGGTTAGTGATTGGCCAAAGAAGAAGAAAAAAAGAAAAAGAAAAAGAAGAGAAAAGAATAAAAACGAATAAAAATTCAATTTTTCACGAGAAAGTAAAAAAAAAAATTATTAAAAGGAGTGAACAAAGGAAATGAAAAGACAATTTCCATAACGAATGACGAAAAATATTTGATGACTCATTTTTAGGTTTCAAGCCGAATACAAGAAAATTTTATCATTTTTTTTTTTTAAATAGCTTCTTCAAAATTGTCATATTTTCCGCGAAACAAACGGAAATAAGTTAGAGTAGGAAAAGTTGTGTAATTGCTCTTGCCTATAGAATTTAATGACTTACTTGTTTGAGGTTCAACCCTTATTGTGTTCAAAGGTTAATACTAAAGGTAATCAATTTAGCAGTGGCTTCCATCTTATGTGGATTGGTTGAGCGAGAAAGGATGGCACTGTTTTGATAGCTTAAATGGATTTGTCATTGTAATGATATGAGTCTTATACGTCTCTATGTATGTATTGATAAGTTTGGATCAACTCTCACCTTCCGGCCATCGCCCCAAGCCTTGCCCAACGACTAGCCCATGATTTGCTTCATTGTCTCTCTCCTTGAGGCTCGCAACCGACACATATGGCATGGCCCCTGTGGGTGACACTATATGTAAGGTTGCCCATGGTTGGTGAGCCAAGACCTATGCCCGGGACGTTGGCGCGTGATGCACAAGACAGAGGGTAAAGCTCGATGGCTTGGGGACTGATACTCAAAGCTGCACTTAGTGACCTGGAGTCGAGCTTGCGTGACGGGGGAGTGAGCATTGAGCATCGCGCAAGCTGTGGTGGCGGATCGTCGTCCCCTGCTTGGTCGACTCGGCAATTTTTCCTAAGATGAAGTCGGTTTAGGTAGAAGCCCCACGTGGCCTTGTCCCTTTTTACCGTTGGACTTGAATTTTTCTTCTATAAAAATATTCCTCAAACTCAAAAATTCAATCCCTAGACTTTTTGACGGAATATACTACCGGGGATCATTCTTTTATCAATGTGGCACCCAATGTACCGGTTGGCCGAGGGAAATTATTATTTTTCCCTTTTATAATTACAACGAGGTTTGTACTAAAATTAATTACGGCGCACATTTAAATGTTGGGAATGAAGTAGCTTGTGTATTATGCACATTTGAATTGTTTTGTCACGGGGTTCTTAACTTTTCAATTGCCTTGAGAAGTAAGATATTGTAGATGGACACATGTTGGCATAAAATAGCTTATTCCATGAATATTTGTTCAGGATGGGTACGGGGAGCGGGAAACTGTGCCTCGTGAGACGTCATCTTTAATGGGGTAAATTTTCCCCGTCGGGACCACACGTATCTGCCCCGTCTTTGTATGAACAAGACTTGAGACGATCTATGAGGGATGATTCTTTTCCATATTTCCATCTTTCTCAATTGTTCAATATCAATTTGGAGCTTGTTTGACTCTCCACTTCCAAAGATTTGACTCTATCCTATGATCAATATTTTGTAGCATATTTCTTAAGAAAGCATGTCTTAAATGTTAGATATATATTACCTGATTTTATGTATTTCTCTCATCGTAATCCTGATAAATTGTAATTTTTATTGTAATATTATCTTACCATAATCTACGGGTTTCATTATGCATTTTTCCTTGAAGCTAGGATCTTGGCCCAACTTTTCCACCTCGGAAATCTACATCCCGATTCGGCTAGGTCCGCGGTCCTAAAAACCATACTCTGGGTTATTAATAGGGTGGGTAAAAAGTATTTAGCTCCCAATAAACGCGCTCAAGTCCCTTTTTTGGCACTGTACGATGGACCGGGACGTGATTCACATTCAAGATCCACTCGGGACAATAATTGATTAAACTGGATATACATCATACCTTTGGACACTCTTTTTCCATTAAAAAGATCCAAAGAGAGGGAAAAAAAGGGAAGAATCCAAAGCGCATCCCCAAAGTCGTATCCCCACCCCTGGGGCGTGGCCCTCGAACTTTTGGAGTGCGAATTTGTCCTCCGCTTTTGCACTAGGTTACAAGAGACTCGTTGCAGCAATTCAGCTCAGGGGGATTGATTGGTCCACACAGCTTGGTATGAGTGGCTGTGTATCAAAGAGATCATACTTGAGAGCAACTTTCTTCCACCGATTGGCTCAACCGAAAGCGATTCCTATAAACATATAAGCTTGGTGCATTTCAGTCGTGGAATGATGTACATCCCGTATGAAAACCGTGTAATTTTACGAGTTTAAAGCACGTTCACATGCACTCATCGCATGCGAGAATTTTTAGTCTAAAGCTTTTTCTCTCTCTTATCCTCACAGCCTTTTGCATTTCTTCGAAATAATGATAAAAATGGTCTCAATGTGCAATTTGTTCTCTAAATTTTTAATTTATTCATCTCTAAACTTAATCCAATGTACAATGTGGTCTCTGAACTTTTGGTATAAATATTATCATAGGTCAATGCTTTGTCCCCCTTTCGATATACTTTTACTCCATGGGTGAAGTTTTACTTTCCTTATTTTCAAAGATTGATCAATCCAATTCTTTTTATGCCATTTGGGAGGGAGGGAGGGAGGGAACACGTATTGAAATTGCTTTATCAATTATAGTGTTTGTTGGAATCTTATGTGCATATACTCCTCTTTACCTTTATTTAGAACTTTTGAATTGGTAATCCTGTGTACGCATGCTCAAAGGCCATTCCCCACTTTGTGCATTAACAATTCAATATTTTCAGAGTTAGTTTTTGACAATTGTATTAGCATATTACTAACAAATACTAAGCCAATCCCCAAAAACGCCTTCTGAGGTTATTATTGGCAAGGATGATGGGTTTTGCTCAATTTGTAGATTCAGTGCATTGTGTTGTGGTGATACATGGAAAAGCAAAGCCATTATACATGCATAAACACTGTTACAGGTCAATGTTTTCTTATGGATCAATCCCCTTCGTGATATGTGGTGTGAACTTTTACGTTCTTCATCTTTTGAGATTGATTATTCTTGGGTGGCGTGTCAAAATTGCTTTATCAAGTATAGTGTTTGTCAAAATCTTATGTGCGTGAGCTCCCCTTTACCGTTATGATTTAGACCTTTTGAATTGGTAATTCTAAGTGCGCGTGCTCAAAGGCCACACTAATCAATAACTCGAAATTAAGCTATCTTTTCACCTCTGAGCTCAAATCTGAAAACTCAAAGCAGCGACTTGATTGCTTCCGCTCGAAATTCAGAGCCTCTTCACAAAGTTTTGCCAAGTCTACCTTTAGAGTTGATGATAGTCGTATGGACTATTGAGCAAAAAAAGAACATTGGGACCAATGTTGGGTTTAATTAAAAACACAAAGCAAGCAAAATGGGACAGAGGATGTGCTCGAGCTCGTCATTGCTATTTTGCGGTATAGGCCCCAAAGTGGTGTTGTTTTGCAATACCCGGGGCTAAAAAAGGGATGAAACCGGAAGCCAAAAATAATTGGGAAATGAAAGGTTAGGAAGGACAGACCATTTCCCTTCTATTTTGTTTTGTAGCACATCTCAAGTCAATTAGCATTCTCGCGACATGATAATTCTCATTGAGTTCATGCCATAGTGAAATGTCACGACCTAAGAGTTCAGTTGGTCGCAACGCAACATCAAACATGGGTTTCCACGTAGCGTCATAACTCTCCCGTTGTAAGTACTCCCACATCGATCCGTTCGTTTACGGACTTTTGTGCACATTGCGTACGGACCCTCTCGCCCTCGAACTACTTGGGACAACCTGACGACTGACACCTCTCACCTGCGATTTGGCATCGAGTACACGCTGGATTCGGCTGCTAGTCCTATCATAGCCTTTCTACGTCATTCTGCTCCCTGTCAATGCTCGTGTGCGACGCTCATTAGCTCCCTCGCCACGTTACGAGAATTCACGTTCGAACCCCAGGTCCTCTGCACCCCTCGCACGGCACGCGGCACTCGAGCTTGCCAGGATTGCTCGCTCATCCTCTCGTTTCCTTTCCTACTCGCTCCGGTTGGCGTTATTTGCTGTTATTACACAGTACTTTCGATCAGAAGAGATCTTCGTCCATGACGGCTGCTCCTCCCGCTAAACAAATCATGAGACCCTTACAAGCGCGTTCACGTTTATTTGTTATTTATATTTTTCCGATGCTTTTTTCTTCTTCCTTTTTTTGCCTCTTTGACTGGTGAATGGGGTCCGGCTTGGACTTAAATTCTGTTTACTCTTACACGGAATGAACGACTATCAACATCGAGTTCAGAATACAACAGAAAGACATCGACGTATTGATCCAAACGGATGTGAAATCAGCATTTTTTACTGATGTCCTTGGAAAGGAAATCTATGTGGGCAATTACATAGTTATGAAAAGAAAGGATATGAAAATCAAGTGTACAAGCTGAAGAAAGTATTGTATGGTTAAAACAGGCATCTCGTGCTTGATAGATGCGAATTGTCAATTTCAACAAGTTTAACGTGCCAAAAGTACTAAAAGCTTCACAGCTCCTATCCCATCATCAAGGTCAGCAGCAGATTGATACCCTTCAAGGACTCGAGCAATCTGCATAATTTTTCAAAAGCCGATTTGTCAGAGTTCCTATTTCCAGATAACCTGACGGATCTTAAATCAACTAGACATGAGTCCTCGAACAAAAATAGCGGTCATTAGTCATGGACGTAGCAAGTGCGCATCTAGGAAAGAAAGATTAAGTTCCGGCCACTGAAATATTACCAGACTCATTTTTGGTCGACACTGCGCTGATTCACGCACGCAAGCAGCAGCGCAGGCCACCATTCGAGCCATCTCACTGGGGTTATAATTGTGCTGCAGCCTAGGATCAACAAGAGAGTCGAAGTTTCCATCTTCCAGAGCTTGTGTAAGATAAGGCCTCGTCTGTAAATCATGACAATGATTCTATTTCAATAATGCGACTTCGATGACTATAAACATCAAATTCGGAATCCCATAGTAAGGTAGCTTATGATTGTGAAAATGAGGATTGCGTGACTAACTGAATTAACCAAAACATCATTCACAGAATGATCTGTTGAGAGCCCACAGGTCTGCGGCCGGTAATCAATTGCAAGAGGACGACCCCAAAAGAGAAAGTGTCTGATTTTTCCGTTTGTTCGCCACTCAAGATGGATTTTGGAGCAAAATACCTACAAAGAAGAGCATAAACTGAGCTTCAACATTATTGAACTTGTCAAGCCGTAAAAGAAAAAAAGAACCATAAAAGTACGTGGAAAACTGTGCTTTAACAAATAAAGCACTAGGTGAAGTAGTGAGCATGGCTCATTTTACATGCATTTTGAAACATTTAAGACAGATTAATAACCACCTCCCATCCCTGTCCTCCGAATCAAAATACAAAACGCAGCAAATCTTACCCAATGGTGCCCACCAGCCTAGACGCACGAGGATTTGATCTGGAGATAAATCTTGCGAGTCCAAAATCTGCAATCTGAGAGAGACAAGCATTCGAAATTCAGCTATCTACTTGCTCTGAAAGTTAAGCAACTGAAGTCAGAAATAATCAATTTTCCATTCTTAGAATTATCAAATACGTTTGGTTTTACCTTTCCCTCATATTCAGAGTTCAGAAGTATGTTAGCTGCCTTGATATCGCGATGTAAGATCTTAGGATGACCTGCAGAAGTAACGCATCCCATGTATACAAGAACGAAGCTCTAGGATTCACAGTTTTAATCATCTATTGATGAAATAGAGATGAAATGCAGAAGTACATCTGAAACTTACAATCCTCGTGAAGATATGCCAAACCTTTGGCAGAGCCAACAGGAGCTTTCAGTCTAGCCGCCCAATCTAGGGTAGCTCGTCCATCACCTGCAACAATCACTTTCCATCAGAATCCTTTCCTTTAATTGCACAAGGCCACAAGTTCTCTGATTAGTGTTCCCTTTCTTTTTTTCACGTAACCCCAAATGCTAAATTGGATGCTGAAACAAGACTG